>NC_079267.1:522500-822500 GCF_947241705.1 Saccharomyces mikatae IFO 1815 | reverse complement strand
AAAGTGATAGGTTAAATGTGGAATGTTGTTTATAATGATGATAACTTATTTTTCAGTTCTGCTTCTGAACCAAAATAATAGGAAGATAACCAACTTTACCAAAGCTCAAATCTGATTTTATTCAACATTCTGTGTAGTTATATAATCTTGCATGCATTTTTTTATTCACCGACTAATCAACTTGCTCTGAAGAATCGTCATATGACGTTTCTAACGGCAATCCAGTTGTTATTTGTCTTGCCACTTGACAGCCGAACCTTAAATAAGGATTCTATCTTTACGTAAACTTGACCTAGAAACTTAAAAGCTACATTTTTCTTTTATTTCCGTCCTTTCAATATTATTGATTAACCTAGCTACCCACATGAGTGGACCGTTTTAATTGCGGATTGAAGATTTTTATTTATTTTTTTGATATTATAGAATTATCCGTTATCAGGTATTTCCTCTATTATTTCTCAAGTTTTTTTAGATTTAGTTCTCAAAAAGATGTTCTCTAGAAAAGAAACTTAAGAAAGTCCAAATGGAAAATAAATTATTAAAACTACCGAACAAAAAGTTTCAAAAAAAAAATTTTTGTTGATAATTAGTTGTTTAATAAGTTGTAATAATTAAGAATAGTTGTTCCTTCTTAATCTATATAAGAGATGTATATAAAACACACGCTGATTGGTTAAATTAAACCAAAAGGTTCAGACATAAATCAGAGTGTTGATGATAAGAATTTGGTGATAACTCATCTTCTTATATACTAAGTTCTGGACAATTAATAGATGTTTATCTTATTACTGCAGGAAATTCTATAATTAGAAATTGCCTACTCCAATTTAATTGGTATCACCATAAGAATGTTAGTATTCATTTACCCAACATTATTACTATCATGTTAAAGAATGTTCGTCATCAACTACAACAATTTATATGAATGAATGTATAGTAGTAATCACTGAGGTAAACTAATCAATAATACTTTTGATAAGCTTTCTTTCGTCAAAAGAAGAAAAATGGTTTGAAAAAAATCTCCGCGACGGGGAATTGAACCCCGATCTGGCACGCGACAAGCGCCCATTCTGACCATTAAACTATCACGGACAATTACATGTTTTTGTGTTGATATCTCAGGATATCATACCTCAAAATGGCAAGACATCTTTCTAATCGTTTATGGAACACATTTGTTGGAATGAAAATCAACTATCGTCTATCAACTAACAAGAACGTCACTAGTTAATAGATGATAGTCAGTTCTTTTTCCAACAGTATTAGCAATTAGCAAACATAAACAGTAGAATTCTATGTATTGATTAATAGGTAGATTGTAGTATTGAGTAGCAATAAAGGCGGGTCTCATACTATATAAGGGAGGTGTCTGGTCAAGACTGTTCTAACAAATTTCTATATCCTCTTGAAGGGCTTCGGCTGTTTTTTTAATATTCACAACATATCTCCTGTTACAAAAATCGAATCCTAATAATCATTCAAAACTTACGTAACTATGAGGTGAACTAAGTTTATTATGGGAAACTACATAAAAGACACCAGTACAAACTTAAACCTTTTGGTACATCATTCCGAGAGCTAAAAAAATTTCTACGGTAGAATTGTTATGATTATTTTCATGAATAAAATTAATGTTGTTTTCTTTTTTTATTAAAGTATGTAATGCTAATCTTACATAAGAAGATGATAGTCATAAATAAGCTCATGAAAACCGCCGACTCAATATCAGAAATATAATTAGGATGGTTGTTTTACAATAATCTAGGTCTGAAAAGTAGCTACAAGCATCAAATGATGTCATTGATATGACTAATAATTTCGTGGTGATAATTCGTTTCCTTGCTCATCATAGAGTTTTTCTTCAATCATGTCGTTTGACGCAGCACTACTATTTATATGCTCTCCAACGCTATTAGTATTATCATGGTTCGCGTTGTTGATGGTTGGTAATACGCTATCACCATCCCTTATTCTCATATCGAAAAGGGAACTTTGATCCATCACATCATCCGCTTCATCAAGGTCTAGACCCCCTGCCGACGATGCACTACCACCCAATGGTGAATCAGAGTGGTATTCATCACTAACGTTCTTGCCCAAAAGCATGTACCACCATTTAGTAAACTTGTTAGCTCTGTAGGCCGTAACGACCTTACCATCGGAATCAATAAAATCTGTCCTTGAGGACTGGATACAAAACATGTAAATTAAGACTAGTATTATCAAAATCAGTGGTACCCCAATACCAACCACACAACCAATGACAATATTTCTATTCTTCTTGGAAAGACCAGAGCTTTTTGATTTATTACTTGGATCAGCAGTGGCTGACGGCGTGTACGTAACCGTAGTATAATGATTTGAGAGAATAGTCTTACCGTTTATGATACTGGTAATAGTGCTTCCTTGATTGTAGGAAGTAGTCGATGGTGCAGAGGAAGTTGAAAAGGAAGAGGTGATTGTTGATGAAGACGATGTGACGGAAGACGGTGTTGATGAAGAGGATGATGAAGAGGATGTTGACATGGACGTAGAGGGTGTTAATGACTCTGAAGTTGAAGACGTTGAAGATGTTGAAGAGATAAAAGAGGATGAAGAGGAAGAAACTGAAGAAGAAGGGGAAGAGCTGCTGGAGCTCGTAATAGATGAAAAACTAAATGATGTGAACGACACAGAGGCGATGCTAGTAGACGAAGTAGTATGCGAAACGAAAGATCTACTTGACGTTGATGAAGAAAGAGAAGACGAGGCATCACCCGAGGAAGATACCATACTGGATGATATAAAAGTTTGTGATGAACTTATCGTGCTTATGGAAGAGCGTGAACTGGATATCGCTGACGAATTAGATGATGACGATTGCGCGAAAAACTGTGCTTGTATTGTTGATATACATGAGAGTATCAGAAGTAATAAAGGAAATTTGTTCCTACTTGTGAAAGAAGACATGCTGTAATTCGCTTATTAATTGTGTTTTATTTTCAACGAAATCTAACGATAACAGTAATATGATTTGCTTAACGAGCGTAAAATTTAGTATATCTTTGAATCAGAAAAGTTTTTGTAAGCGTAGAATATGTGTAAGGTAGTCCTGTTCTCTCCTAGTATTACTAAACGCAGAGCCAAATCAAAATTTTTCTCGAGTTCGTAACTTAAAAGTATATCTTCCTTATATGAGTAATTGCGGAAAAATAAAAAGGGTCAGGTGGATGTTAGCAGTACCAGGTATCTAGTTGAAAAGTTATAGATGATGTGTTTAATCAGTAATCGCAACTGAAAATAATGGGGATGATCTGAAACCAACTTGGTTATTGGGAATTTATGTTGGAATAACCACAGGAAAAAGAGTGCAAAAACTGGGATGATGTCTTTTCTGCCCTATAACCTCACTAATTTGAAGATTACGAAAGTAAAACCTGCAAAATAACGGATAAAGACTCATTCAAAACTGAAACAGCAAATTCATTTACCATCCTATCTGACGGTGCTCCTTCTGAATGGCCAATGCAAACTCCTACAAAAAATTGTCAATTTTTCGCACAGACCACGCCGCTCAGCCTCGAGAAACAGTTCTCGCGGCATTTCCGTGAGATCTCACAATTCATTCCCGTTCCCCACCTGACAAATTTCGCGTTCTCGTAGATTGCGACGGTCTATAAATAGACAGATTTTTAAAATTCCTTTTCGGGCCCTCCAGGTGCTTCGAACATAGTAATGGGCATTCCGTGCTTGGCGGCAATTGGCTACCCTTTAAGAGAAGAGGAGATCACTAGAGCGATTATAACATTCGTAATTGATCATACACGCTTACACATACGCAGATATATAAGTACATATATATAGAGTATCGTTTTGAAGGTTCTCCATCACAAAAAAAGAACATGCGTCGTGGAACTTTATTGAAAGTGTGGTTCATCATTTCTTCTTCCCCTTTTTCTTGTTTTTCTTGTTTTTCTTCTTATTATTGTTATTGCTGTTGCCGTTGTTTTTTTTGAGTTCACCAGTGAGCAAAACATCGTCGACAACTACGTCAGCTTCCGTTTTCTCTTGGTCTTCTGTAAATTCACTTTCCTCAATAGGGGCAGAAACTTCGGCTTTTAAGTTAGGAATGTTTTCGTCCGAATTAGCTCGTTTGGAAACATCACTGACGTCGTGTTGTGTCTCTGGAACAGTAAGCTCTAGCTCTATCGGTTCAATTTCATTAGATGGTTCAAATACTGTATTTTCTTCTTGCTGATTTGGAGAAGCAGTTCTTTTACTAGCTTCACTAGGTCCTTCCGCAAGATTATTTGAATCCGAAGTTTCAGGTTCAATTTCTGTACACTCAGGCTCAATGACAGAATCTTCGGCGGTCTCGCTCTTTTCCCTTACTAGTTTTGTATCTACGTTGCCTTCGTCCTTCTGTACATTTTCGCTCCCTTCTTCAGTTCCAGCAAACCCACTAATAGCTGGCTTGTTAACATGCACATTGAAATCCTCCGCTTTCTGCTCTATAGTTTCCTCGTTAGCAGAGGGTTGGGCCGCTGTTTCTTTTTGTGCTTCACTCACGTCACCTGTAGAAGAGCCCACTTCGTTTTCCTCATCCTTGGGTTCTACAGTTTCTTCGTCAGCAGAGGGTTGGGCCGCTGTTTCTTTTTGTGCTTCACTCACGTCGCCTGTCGAAGAGCCCACTTCGTTTTCTTCAATAGTTGGAGTACCAACAGGTTCACTTTTCAAACTTTTTACAGATGGATTGACAGTTTCAGTGATAATGTCATTCTCGTGAGGAGCCGAAGTATGCAACGTGCCTTCCTCAGGGATTCCTTGAGCAGCTGCACTTTTACTTTTTTTTTCCTGTTCCTCAGTTTGCGAGGATTCGTCCTCATCATCATTATGCGATTCAATCCGTTCAACACCTTTAATGTCTTCAGGTACGGTTTCATTCTCTTTTGAATTCGAGACTTCTTCTTCATTTATTGGTGGGAATATATAACTTTTCAGTATACTTTGGTCTGCATCCAAGTAAAAGCCTCTGACACCGACTATTCTTTTCTCAACTTCACAAGCTCTCACCCATTCCGGTCTGACAATTGGTATGTTATTGTGCTTCGCCTTCATCAGTTCTTCATCGCTTTCTTCATTGTCCAAATCATTACACACAAAATGGGTAGTATCTATGGCAACGTGACGTTGTAAAGGTCTTGCTCCAATGTGAGACAAACATTGGGATACCTGTGAACCTGAAATTTCTTTCAATGGGTCTAATGGTCCTAAACATACAGTAATACCAGACATATCGGTCATTTTATGGGTACGAAGGATAATCTTTTCAGACCACAACGTTCCTGATGTGGTTAGTAGCTTCAGTTGGAATTCATATGGTGTATCAACAGAAAGACCAGATATTTTTGTAGTAGTCACTTTAAATGGGTTTGGAATGACCATCGAACGTATACCCTTCCTATATAGAATTAGAGATTTCAATTTTGCTGAACCAAGTTTCAATGGTTCCCATGCCAGGACGCAACTTGTCTGCGTGACATTCACAATTTTCAAGACCGGGTTTTCCGGTTTGTGAGTACCGTATTTCTCTAAGATTTTAGCTTGAATGCTCTTAAAATGATTCCTCTGTTTTCGTTCTTCCTCCAAATTTTGGGACACTTGCATTTTGATGATAGATCCAGCCTTAACATTCTCTGGTAATAATACAGTAGGGAACTCAATAACATGATGATCCTGAGTGGTTAGCAACGCCAATGAGGCGTCTAGCTTACCGACTGTTAACAGTACATCAACTGAAGACATTGTTGGCTACTTGACTTGATCCTTAAAAGCAAACCCAACGTATACGCTAACTTTCGATAGCATTTAATCTCCAGGTAACAAAAAATTATGAGGTGCTTTGGAAAGGAGAGAGACTCGAAAGGCCGAACTTTAATAGAGAAAAGAAGAGCAGCTGAAAACTTTCCGTCTTAAGTGATCTTTATTTCAGCGGCTGATTGAAGATATAGATGCATCAATAGCTTATAGATAATAACATGTAAATGAAGACCTGATTGGGAGCGTAAAATTTGACGGAAATAACAATTGCCCAAATTAATTTCGTTTGGCTACGTACTATGCAGGCTACTTACTATATTTTGTTTTTCGGTAAGGAAAAAATTTGGAAGTTTTGAATTGGGGCGCTCCTTCTTTGACACAGCATTTGATACACAGTTGTTGCAGATTTGTCTTGGGCAATCATATTGAGCATTACCGGAAGCAGCACTGATGTGTTCGTTAAAGCATATGATATCGGGCCTAGCGAACCCTGCTGCCATTTTAATCGGAGTCTTGAAACCATAGAGAAGACTATTGGATACTCAAATTCCAATTGGGAAATTATCAAGGAGGAAAAATATTCATTTAAATGAGGGATTACTTGGCTTGCTTCGATAAAATTTCCTGCTTCAGAAAAAAAATTGACTGTCGTTGATAATTCTGAAAGGTAATTAATTTCAGGATACCCATTAGCATTGGAATGAAGCTCCCTAGGTTTGTGTATGAACGTACTTATATGCGCATCCGTCAGAATTGTACATTTTAAGCTGAGAATGATGCAACTTTCTGTGGTGTTCACATCTTGAACTTTATAAAACAGTTGATCCTCCCAAAAATGAACACTTGAACACACAATCTCACGTAATTTAGTAAAAAGTTCTTGTTCTTCCGTCACTAATTGGTTATTAACCTTAATGTTCAGTTTGATCTACGTCTTTACTGGCGCTAGTAACGAAACTACCAGTAATTAGAGTTAGTAACGCTTCATGAATAATAGGAGCATCGATTCTGTGTCGAGAAACATACTTTTAGCGTTCCAGGTGGCAGTAATGGAATATATAGTGGATTTTGTTTGGTGGTATCTGGGCCCTCAATGCGTACAGTTGAGGTCCAAGAAGACAATAGTTTACCGGTAATGCCATTATTTGCAACGCCGCTACTTTCTAAAAAAACGGTCAGGAATGTAGTATCTTTCATCATTAGGGCGTATGACTCAATAGTTAGAAATCATCAGCGAATCGTGTGTTCTTGGAACCTATTTCTTATTTTTGATTTAACCGCTGAAGGTTGAGAGAAGTGACTTCAAAAGCAGATGCGAAAAAAAAAAAATGAAAAAGAGAATTATACTATACAAATAAAAAAATAATACTAAAACACACAAAAAAGTCATATATCACATTTCTGTTCTCTTGCAATTTCCAATTGATGTCTACGGGAAAAATCAAAAATAATACAGAGAAGAATAAAAAAAAAGGGAAGAATTTTGGACGGCTAATCATTCCTTGTTTCCAAGAACTTGCTTGACAGGCTCGGTTTGATCCACATACAGTCTATGTTCTTGGATATATCTGATGACCGAATTTGGCAACAAATATTGTACAGACATGGCCCGCCTAATAAAAAGGCGAACCTTCGTAGAAGAGATATCATTATAAATGAGTTGTTTAATGATAAGAATGTTCCTTCTATGCTCGTACATAATATCGTGTGATAACAGAAACGATCTAACGTCAGAACCAGTACGTTCGACGATCAAACAACCGTAATTACCCAAGATGTGATGCAAATCGGCGTCTGCCCAAACATTCGGCTCACCCATTGATTCTATCAAGTCACCGCCTGCTAATAACATTATTTTTACACCGATTTTTTCTCCGGTGACAGTAGTTACACCACCTCTTTTGATATTAATTTCGTGATTGAAATGGTCCAATACTTTAGCAGTTCTTGTGTACGAAGGTTGCAATGATTCCCATGCGTCTACCATCAACCAAGATGATGTTCTCTCACAAGCCAATTCACACATGCGTACTCTATGGCAAGATGGTGCCAAGCCTTGTTTTTGATAGTTATCGCTGACGGGGGAGTAATAACCACCTATGACTTCGAATCTTGTTTGCTCAGAGATTGCGTCTAAAGCCATTTCAAACATTCTTAAATGCAAATATGTGATTGGTGAAAAGGACCCACACGCTACTATCACTAACGGCAGTTTGTTGGGGTCCAACAATTTTCTCGATAATCTGTGTGAAGGAAATTCGTAGTCTTCCAAGGTTCTTGCCTGACGAACGATTCCATGCGGGACTTCTTCCAAATCAGCGATCTGATATTTTTGAACCCCTCTAGTTTCTGATTCTGTAGTTGAATCCGAGCCGGATTTTTCGTTAGGCCTAAAATCAGTATCGTCATCTTCGGAGGATACCTCGGCAGAAAGTGGCTGAAAGTCATCTTGATTCAATGGAATATGCTGATGTTTTTTATCAATACCTTCTTTGTGACTGTGATTATGATGATGGTGGTGGTGAAGTTTAGAATGCTTTTTCTTCCTTTTAATATTAAAAGGTGCATCAATAGAGGAGTTTGCATCGGCTAGTACGTAAGGAATAATTGGCATGGATTTAGGAATTTTAGATTCTGGGTCAGGTGGAGGATTCAATTCCTCATTTGGAGATGGTGGTTTAAAATCCGGGGCTCTGGTTGGATCCATGTTTTTTTTCGTTCCTAATTTAATCACTTGACAACCAGCAGTTATTTTCTTAGAGAATTAGTTTGTTTTTTTCCAAATTATTTCTTGGTATGTTATATCATGCAGATAAAAGAGATGTTTATCAAACTGTAAACTGAGTAATCAGGTTCGTTTCTCCGGAAATGGAAGGGACGACTGACTTAATTATCTTCTATAATGCAAATCAAAAAACAACGGTAGTCCCATTGTAAAATGGGGGGAAACTAAAAAAAATCGGATAGAGAGTTCTCGAGCAATAAAGTTAGTAAATCTTTGAAGACGTTCAACCCTCCTACGTAAGCGGATGCAGCGCAATTCCAGCCGCCTTCGTCGTCATTTTTCACCTGAACAGAGCGAAAAAAAGCAAAATCTAAAAGGAAAGAATCAATAATCGGATTTTTAGGCCGCATGCGGGAATTTCTATTCAGTTATGACTCGGAAAGTTGCAAATATCAAAAACTTAAAAATAACGTCACAGACAGGATTCGAACCTGCGCAGGTAAAACCCAATGCCTAATTGCTTTTCGGAGGAAATAGCAGGGCATCGCCTTAACCACTCGGCCACTGGGACGGATTGGTTATTCATAAAAAAATGGATTGTTATCAACTCCATTTTTTATTAGTCGCAATATAACTTCTCTCCCAATATATGCTATTTTTTGATAATTAGTTGTTTAGCAAGCTGTAAATAATTAAAAATAAGTCGTTTCTTCTTAAATTATATAGGAGAGGTATATGAAACACACGCTGATTGGTTATGTTAAACCCAATGATTTGAAAATAACTCAGAACATTTATGATAAGATTTCGGTGATAACTCATCTTCTTATATACTAAGTTCTGGACAATTAATAGATCTTTATCTTATTAGTGCAGGAAATTCTATAATTAGAATTTCCCTACTCCATTTAAATTGGTATCACCATAAGAATGTTAGTATTAATTTACTCAACATCATTAGTATCATGTTAAAGAATGTTCGTCATCAACTACAACAATTTATATGAATAAATGTATAGTGGTAATCACTTATTCCAACAATTCCTATACCCTGAGAAGAACATCTAGTATATTCTATATACCTAATAATATTGCCTTTATCAACAATGGAATCCCAACAATTATCTCAAAATTCACTTATCTCTCAGTTATTGGTACCGGATACAAAACCAGTCAAAAGATCGCATTGTTCTCATTAAACTCTGGGAATGTAACGGTGAACAGGTCTAACAGTTATTACCAACGGGACAATTGAAATTCTTGTAGAAAAGGTGAGGTTACGGGGAGGGGCGGAGCTGAAAGAAGTAGCAGCAAGTTGAAACACTAAGCAAGTGACTTACCACAGTCCGATATTAAGTTGCGTATCTGTTCTAATGCTTTTCTGTTTCAACTATGCACCTCCTAAATGGCAGTGAAGGAGGCGAAGAAGATACTATAAGCTAGCGCCGTACATGGTGGAAGAAGCGGAGGTGATTGTGGGGTTTTCACCGGATCATGCGGAGAGAAAGGCCGCACATGTGTTGAGCCACCCCCTTAGGAGTTATCTCGCACAACAACAGTCGTGTGTATAGTATAGTATACGAGGTTGTGATAGAACCCACTGGATTGGGGTAGAAGGTGGTGGAAGTTGATACCGTGTTGGCTGGATATCCTAACACCATTAGAAATATATAAAAGGAGAGAGCTGTAGTTCGTGTATTTCTCCGTTCTTCCCGTCCTCCCTATATTATTCAATGTTCATTCAATAAAATAGCATCAAAGTTTATCAAGTCTAACTAGATTATACTATAACATAGCAACCAAGCGCACCAAATTTTAACACACACACAATTCAATTATGACAAGAACATGCAAATGGACAGTTCACGAAGCAAAGTCAAACCCAAAGTATTTCACCCATAACGGTAACTTTGGTGAATCTCCAAATCACGTCAAGAGAGGAGGTTACGGGAAAGGCAACTGGGGCAAACCAGGTGACGAAATCAACGATTTAATTGATTCTGGCGAAATCAAGACTCTCTTCAACAAGAACAGACGGGGTTCTAATTCGCAGAACAATGAGAGAAGACTTTCTGACTTGCAACAATATCATATCTAATTGACAGGCTGTGTTCTCGCCGGCACATTTTTAGAGAAACCTGGCCCTCCTTAATGATTTAACGACCGTATAACTTCCGAAGAAGTATGTGCATATATAACATAATTATTGTCAAACACCCTTTATTAGTTCTTATATATACATGTTTACGATAAAAAAATAAGTTTCATTTAAAGTTTCTTGATTGAATCATCTCTGTTAGAGTGCACATTTAATCATTGTGGTCATCTACCTGTAACCTCTTTGAATTCGAGGATTGGTATTTCGCGTGTATGCAGCAGCAGGTGGAGTTGCCACCGGCGGTCTGTTGTAAACTTTGCCATTGTTTCTGTTCGTATTCACGTTTTTGTTACCATTAACCACTGGGCTTGCTGTATTGGTATTAGCATGTTTCTCTTTTTCCTTTTCTTGATGCATCATCTCTGCTTGTTTTCTTTCCAATGCCCTTTTTCCAACAAAATTATAAACGATAACTGCGTTCCTTGTGGAACACGCGTGTAACCATGCAAAAACACTTCCTAAAATGGGTATCAAACTAATAAGTAAATCAATGACAATGTTACCATGCATTTTGAGCTTTACTTCAGTAGGTAATTTGTATCTGTCATCGGCCAATTCAATTAACTTATCATGCACCCAGTACATCAATAAGGGTCCTATAACCGGTAAAAGCGCAAGTAATGGTGCCCACCCTATAGTGTTTGTCCAACAGCAGCATCCACACACTGACCTGTCATGTAACCAGGCTTTACTTTGGACCTTTTTCCATGCTTTGCTTTCGTCCTTGGTACAATAATATGGAAGCCTGCGACGGTGTTGTTTACCGTCTTTGTTCGTTTCATAAAACGGATCACTGGTCGGTTGAAAATGTTGTCCTGCAAACTCTTCATATTCGTCCTGCAAGTAATCTTTACCTAGACCAAGCAACGTGCTCTGAATGAATCCTGACATTGAATTTGTCCCTTAATTACTTTAGTGATATTACACCTGGCAGCAGCAAGCTTCTTTATTTATAGCTATTTCCTCACGTTTGCTAGAACGTCTATGAAAATGAGATATATGACTAGGTAGCAAAGCTAAAAGAGGATTCTTTCCGGTCCCTCTGGTTCGCACTCACATCATGATCTCATAGTCACGTCCCCTTCCGGAATTGACGCATTCTTCCAAGTATCAGCGCGATTTATAGAAAGAAAATAGAAACAATAATAAACAAAAAAGAAAAGAGAGATATCACACGTAGACATGACGCAGCTCTTTAGTGGAATGGAAACGCGCAACCAGTATTCTAAGAAGACACGATCTTATCAATGAGTCTTTTTTAAAAGCGAAGGGTAAATAGTTTCCATCACTTAAACGTGTGGGGGAACGACTCTTATTTACATAGAGAATTCATTTTCTTTTACCCTACATTCCACGACAGCACTTTCGTGAAAAATATATGCATCCGTGCATTTTATACACCCACACACATTTATAGGACTTTTCTCCTAGCGGGAGCAGGTTTGTGCGCTTACTGAAAAAAAACTCAAGTGACCATCATCGATTGAGTGGAAAGAATCATGGAGAGCTTTCCGAGCTCCTATAGCATGTACAATCCTAATCGCTGCTGTACACTTTGGTACAATATTGAATTTTCAATCTAAAGTATTAAATTTCTTACTTCAAAGATAGACCTATTTCGTCTGCAAGCTTTTTACCTTAAGTCCAAAATACTACGACAAATATCAAAGAAAAAATGGCTAGAGAAATCACCGACATCAAACAATTTTTGGAATTGACCAGAAGAGCTGACGTTAAGACCGCCACTGTTAAAATTAACAAAAAATTGAACAAGGCCGGTAAGCCATTCAGACAAACCAAGTTCAAGGTTAGAGGTTCTTCTTCTTTGTACACTTTGGTCATCAACGACGCTGGTAAGGCTAAGAAATTGATCCAATCTTTGCCACCAACTTTGAAGGTTAACAAATTATAAGGAAAATAAGAAAAAACCAAAGTGTTTTCATAGCGGGACTGAAACAGAAAAGCAAAAATACTTTCCTATCCGCATAACGAATAATATTTATTTGAGTTCGTTATACAAGAAGTGGAAAGGATTTTCCAACTTCTTTGTTTCCGTTTCCTTTTGTTTTCTTACTATTCATAAACCTATTTTTTAATTTTTAAAGTCATAACGTTGTATAGTTAATAAAAATGTTGGATTACTATTCATTCAAGAACAAGTTATATTTTTTTTGTAAGTTATCTTTATAGGATACCAATATTTGTGCTATAGAATGAATTAAAAATTGTATCATAAAAGCGACAATGTACGCTAGCTTACACGACCTTCTTACTGTCGCGACCAATACTTGAACTATGTTGATCTATCTCTTCACTGTCATCTAATACTTTTGCAAGTCGATCCCTTGCCCTAGATTTTAAAACCTCTTCTTCCTTTGACGATATCTTTTCAAAATCGTCTTCATTGATATTTGATGCTTCCACGAACTCCTTTGTCTCTTCTGTTGTTGGCTCTCCTACTTTTTTGGCATTACCTGTTTCTTTCTTGCTATTCCCGAGCTCTTGTTCAGCGGCTAAACTATAGGTGCCATTTTCTTCAAGTTTCTGTTCAGTGGCAGAATTTCTGTTTGAATTTTTCACTTTTTCATCAAAATCAGAAGCTTTAATCAATTCTGCCGTTCTCACCCATCTCCTCCTTCTTGTATATTTGGAAAATGAATCTTCTTTACTTGGTTTCTTCCAAGTATTATCGTAGTATATAAATCCTTCATCAGGGGAAGGATCCGCCGAGGTTCTTGCCTTTGAATTAGGTACTTGAATAGCACCGTCATTAGTCATGTCCAATCTCCACGTCTTGTCTACCCACCTCCAAACCATAGAATTGGTTTCTTCAGGTAAATGGAAGTTTTCAGGAGAGGGTGCTTCATTCAAAAATTCATCTGTCCATGGAGTCCTCTCATAACTTAGCATACTAGGTTTCCATCCAATGCCTAACCAACGGCGCTGATTCTCATACAGAACATAAGTAAAACGGATAGGCTTGGAATCAGATAAAACTCCATTCGCGTTTTCTGTTGACGCTAACTTCTTCACCTGTTTTTGTACTGTAGCAAAAATGCCTTGGTCCTTATTTATTCCACCGAGGTCTAAACCAGTAACGTAAAAGACAAGCAACCTGACAACCTTAAACTTCCATAAGAGCCTTCTTGCTACTTTGGACCAAGGTGTGTGGTAAGTCAAAAGAAATAGACCCACCATCAGTATCAGGCTTCTTGGTGGCAAGAGCAGCCAAGTTATCATCACGTAAACTGGAGATAAAATGACTGTAGTGTACAACAAACGTTGAATATCTTGTGTTCCAAGGTTAACCATAGGGGAAAGCAAGATATCTGATTTTAAGGATACTCTGTTCATTAGCAGGGCAATCTCTTCTAATGTTGGCGAGGAGCTTAACGTACCCCCAATGTGATTGTCTAATAAGGAATAGCCCCACAGAATGGCAATGATGGCAAGATGCCCAAAATACTTCACGAGCAATTCGAAATATTCAACAGTAGCAATAAAAAGACACAGCATCAAAATACCGCTCCAGATATTTGTTCCTGTCCATGTAATAACATTTAGTACTTCATCAATGAGAATCAAATAAGGGTACAACTTCACCAGGGCCTTAGAGATTGTGGGCGGCGTCGATGTCAGCAGCGGTGAAGTGGCCACGTTGACCTTTTCCAGCGATCCGTTATCATTATCCTTACACACTTCACCTTCGGCTTCATTCTTTTCTAGAGCAGCTCGGATCACTTTTGTAGTGTTTCCACCAATTCTTGGCTGCAACGTTTCGGCAAACTTGGCTCTGGTTTCATGCACCTTCGTCGTGTTGTCACTCATTGAAAAATTAGCGTTCGCACTCGGGAAGATCAACTAGGTAGTTTGAATCCTAAGCTATACCCTTTCATAGGCACTTTTCACATTAACCTACGCATCCAGGTTTTATATTTGTGAACTTGATCGAAAACCCTTTAGTCCTGCTCCCGCTTCTTTCCTGCCACCGCGGATTAATAAGAAAAAGTCAAAACATCTCCAACCAAATTGGAACCCTCATTGAAGCCATCGACAAGTTATCACTAGAAAAGAGGTTCTGATATTTATGTCTAGGAAGTGATGTTTAGGAAGAGAGTAGTGAAAAAAAGCTCTTCCAATGAGAAGAGTCAGAAAAAAAGGCAAAGAATTGATTTTAGTGAGAAGAAGCTGGCGGTCAGCGATGATGAAAAGGGCCCCCAGGATAACACAATGTCAGCAAAGGATAGGGATGACAAGAGACTTCGGAATTCAAATGTGAATGGGTGGGAACCAAATAGAAGGGGTGAAAATCTAGATAAATATACTCTGACAGTCAACGATGACAGCACTAAGGAGGATCTATTGAACTCCGAGAGAAGGGAACTTACTGAGAAAGCGAAGAAGGGAGGGCCCAGCAATGGCAATCTGCTAGTATTGAATATGAGCGGTAAAAGCACGCTGCAGACTAAGCAGATCAACCAACCAACGAACATTCGAACCACAGTGCTCATGGATTTCCAACCCGATGTCTGCAAAGATTTCAAACAGACAGGATATTGTGGTTATGGAGACAGCTGCAAGTTCTTACATTCGAGGGATGATTTCAAGACTGGCTGGAAATTGAATCAGGATTGGAATGCGGAGGAAGAGGACTCTAAAACGGCCACTTTGGACTTAGACAAGATACCTTTCAAGTGCACTCTGTGCAAGGAAGATTACAAGTCACCCGTGGTTACAAGCTGTGGCCATTATTTCTGTGCATCCTGTTTTGCGAAAGAGATGAAGAAAGGCACCAGATGCTCCATATGCCACAAGGAGACGCACGGTAGTGCAAAGGTGGCATCCGATTTGCAAAAAATACTAAAAGAAATGAAAACGTGATAGAGTGTCTCAATTCTTAGTCTTGGCCACAAGGGGTTACACGTCCCCTTCCTTGAACGTTGTTCCGGAAAAGCGTATGTAGATGGCACCTTTGCATTGATCAGACACTACGAATCGTTGTTGTGCGTTGGCTGTCCGAGCATGAATATACACAAATCCTAGACTGCATGTATCGCAAACTTGTAAGAACTATTTTACATAAAAAGCACGTACACTATATAGATAGAAAGTAGAGCCCGTCTCTTCTGCAAACAGTTGGATGATGATCTTCTCTCTCTAACTCGCCGCGACTACTTTGATAAAAAAAATTGTAACTTCAAAAAGGTGCGACAAACAAAGGTTAACGAATAGACAGAATATACTGTAGTAGAGTATATTGAAAAAAAGAGAGGCTCATAGCAAACGTACAATGTCACACCAAAGTCAACTCATTCCACAAGCTTATATCTCTAACTTTCACAACAGGTTGACGAACGAGGATGATGGCATTCCCATTTTTACAATGGCTCAACAAACAAGGCAGCATAAAAGAGCTAAAGTGGTTAATTATGCCGAATATGATAACGATCTGTTTGATGAGTTTAACATGAACGGTACTAATTTTACTAATTCAGATACACAGTATAAAGATAATGCAATGTCTCATGAGAATACACCAGCGCTAACGAATGGCGTGGGCATGGACGGCTCGGAATACAATGTCCTAGAGAACATAAATAGCGCTGATAACATTATCTCTAACAATAGATACGATGTCGGTTCAAACATGGTTGTGGAATCTTTATCCGGTTTGAATAACAACAACAGTACCAGTAATGGCAATAATAATGCGAAAACACAAGCGCAGGATATTGGAAATGCCGTTTTGCCAGATCTGCAGGACCAACATCATAACCCATTCAATATACTCAGATATCCGAAGATAAGAGATACTTTCATTAACGGAAAATTGGTATCTCCATACAGACTGAATACTGATCAGGAAACGAAAGCAAACGCAAATTCTGGAGAAGCAATCATGATACCAATAACTTTGGATATAGAACATATGGGTCATACCATAAAGGACCAGTTTCTTTGGAACTACAACGACGACTCCATATCCCCGGAAGAATTTTCCTCAATATACTGTAAGGATCTCGATATGAATTCTGTTACTTTGCAAACACAAGTTGCGAATGTAATAAAAGAGCAGTTAAAAGACTTGGAGAATATCGCAGCTACTGAGATAATGTCGGATTTACACGTTATAATTAACCTAACCTGTAATCTGCAAGACAGATTTTTTGAGGATAATTTTCAGTGGAACTTGAACGACAAATCACTTACTCCAGAAAGATTTGCCACATCTATTGTACAAGATCTCGGTCTAACAAGAGAGTTTATCCCTTTGATATCCCAATCTCTTCATGAAACTATCTTGAAGATAAAGAAGGACTGGGTCGATGGTCACTTAATTCAGGACCATGTTCCAAACGATGCTGCATTTGGATACCTATCTGGTATTAGATTGGATATCGATGAACTGGGCTCCAACTGGTGTCCAAGGGTGGAAATACTAACAAAAGAAGAAATACAAAAGAGAGAAATTGAAAAAGAAAGAAACCTGAGAAGATTGAAAAGGGAAACCGATAGATTATCTAGAAGAGGCAGAAGAAGATTGGATGATTTAGAGACCACAATGAGAATGTAGTAACTTTGTTTTTATCGTTACAGAACTCAATAACATTGCATTTTTATTTTGAGCTCTGTTAACCATTTAGGAAGGGAGAAAAAATGTGTGTTAGACTGAATAAGTTTAGGCCAAGGATAACTTGAACAAAGAAATGTACTCCTTTGAAACACACCTCCCAAAAAAATAGATGACTTCCATCATTAGTACAACAATAGATTTTATCCCCCATTTGTATAACTATACGAGTTGATTTCAATTACGGAAAATGTTTTAGTATGCTAATGGTTACATGTGTGTAATTTACGTATTCTTGAAGTTTTTGAAAGGTTTAGACGCCTCGATCTTTCCTATATTAATTTGTATTATCTTCATTACAATCCCAGATAGTGAACTTTGAATGTCAGTATGAGAAATCTGAGTGGGTATGTTCATACTACCATCAAGCATCTTTAGCTGCCAAAGCCTGTCATGCTCCCAAAACCCATCAGCGATTCTTAACACAGATACCAAGAATGCATCTTTTACAACGATCAAATCATTGTTCTTCTTGAACGTATTATCAGTGGCACACTCAATACATAATGCCCTGTATATTTTGCAAAGTTCAACAAATTCATCAGGAGATACCTGTTCGAATCTGATCTTCAAAACTTTGTTGAAAAGAGTTATGAATTGATATAGGAGAAAATTCTTAATATTCATGTCGAAAAGAGATCTATTCTCAAATATGTGTGCGATAATCAGATCGGAAAAAAATGTAAAAGGATGCTCCAATATGGCGGAGTCGAATAAAGTACTTAAAATATTAAGATATCCGTCAATTCCATTCTCAGTACAACAAGCCTGGAGGACACCAGATTCAATAAACGCAGCTTTTGATAGCATGTCGCCTGCTTCATTGAAGGAGTCCCAGAACCTACATTTTTCGTCCTCATCACTCGCTATGCCAAGCTCCCTTCTCAAACTGATGAAAAGTTGGTTATTTCTCAATTCAGTTAAATAACTTTTGTTAAGGAGCTCCAGGTATTTCGTTAAAAAATTTCTACTGATAACACCTTCGTCACAATGTTTTTTTGCCAGTGCTAGGAGAACAGACAGTAAATCCTGATACGAGTTTTTTTGCAAAGCTTTGGAGAATAGGGACACTATCCTAAAAAGTTCGTTTTCATTAGTAACAGGCTTTAAATCAGTTACTATAATATGTGCTCTCTTCAATAAGTTGGAAAGAAATTGATAAAAGGTGTTATCTTTGGAAATGAGCAGCAAATCAGAAGCAATGGAATAAAGTGGTTTTCTTAGTAATTCAAAAGAATCCGCGTCACAAAAATCAATAATTAGGGAGTCAAACACGAGTTGAAAACTTAATGCAGCATCTAGACCGTTATAAGTAAAGAAAGTCCACCAAGTAAATACACCACTATCTACCAAAAATTTTCCAATCTGACAATAGTACTCTATCCAGCTTTTATTTTCTTGAGCCTTGCTCTTTAAAAATTGCAAAAGATAATTCTGCACCCAAGTTGTGCCCAATATGTCTAGGCTTTTCAAATATACCTGCAATAACAATACCGAAGAGGCCTCTAATATCTTTTCTTGAGACATGGCTACTAGTGAAGGATAGAGCAATTTAAGCATGCCAACACTTTTTTTCTTCATTTTATGGACTAGAGGAATGAACTCTTTTAAAAAGTTTTCTGTTATTTCCGATATGGAAGACTGGTGGATTATTAACTTACCAAATAATGACGCTATGAACTTTCCACTGAATGGATGTTTCTTGTTCCGACTAATTTCCAAAAACGAAAGACTAGTCTGCATAATTAGTGTTGTTATCTCCCTGACTGCCTTTGGTGTATGAAAGTTTAAATAGTCCTTACTATATAACGGTCGTGATAGTTCTTGAAAGCGCTTCTCTAAGTTCAAATCAAAGTGTGTGGCTAGAACAATTAGAAGATTAAGACGGTTCATCAAAACTGATAAAGAGTCATTCATGGTGATCTCACTCATTGGTATCACACGTTGTATATCGGAACTGGACAATTCACATAATGTCAGTAAATGCAAGTATTTATTAAACATTAATCGACGCGTAAAGTGCTTTGTTGGAGGATAAATTATCTTATTTTCTTGCGACAGAATAGCCTCTTCTTCAAAATCAGAGAATCTTCTTTTTTTAAATATGCGGTCGAGAGAGAGAATCAAACTATTTGTAACATCCCAATTACAAGTTTTGATGCAATAATTGATAAATCGGAACGCTAAATTCAAGGGTTGGAACTCGGAGTCTAATCTTAAAACTTGCCAGCGACAGAACTTTGTAGGAAATATGTTGACCAGCAACAGCGAAATCTGAGCGGAAAAGGAATGCTTTTGGAGTAAGTCCCATAAAGCTTCCTTTTTGTCCATGATATCAACGATAGAAGACAGAATATAGTAACTCGTGTACAAATATTGCATAGGATGTTTTGTGACTGAATCATAACACACTGAAAGTAGCTTGAAAAAAGAGACAATGTGATCTACAATCTTAGCATCCATTTCTAATTTGACAGCCGTTGAGATCTTGTTATATTTTGATATTTCTAGAAACATTAATTGACATGTTGCAATTTGTAAAAAATGAATTGGTTTAGCTTTTTTCCTTAAGCTATTAACTTTTGATCTGAACTCACGATGAAATTCACCTATTGAGTCAAATAGTTCAGGCATATCAAGGTGCATCAAAAAAGTAACAAGACTCTCATTAAATCGAACTAGTTCCGTGTCAATGATTCCTCTGTCAATGATAACTCTGAACATATCCCGCAGTGACGAACCTATGTCAGCAGGATTCAATTTAGATAGCGAGTAAATTTTACCAGGCAACTCAATCTTAATGAGATTAGGTGGCTCAAAAGGCTTTTTTAGTAAAATTGAGTCGAGAACAATCATTATTGGTCCAAATTCCTGATTAATATTCTCCTCCTCAAGCTCTATGGGATGATTAATATTGTTTATATTCCCTAAATTTGACTTTGCAAAAGCGTATCGATTTGTGGGAACCTCGACAACAGTATTGAAGATCAGTTTTCGTCTCGACTCAACATTAGTGGGCAAACTTGGATATGCAGGTACTTTCTTCTTTTTTCTTTTCCTTTTCAACACTTTGTTGGAAGAAGCTTCATCAAATTCTGTGGATTGAGATTCTAATGTCTCAAAAAGGTATTCGTCAATAACATGGTTTTTGTTAGAACCAAATGAAATCGTGCTTTTATCAGTTACTAATCGTGGTTTATGCGCTGATCGTTTTCCAACTTTGATGGCTCTTGTAGTTGAACGGATTCGGGGTTTTCGGTGATTGTATTTATACGTTCTGGACCTTTTTCTTTTCCCACTTAAGTCATTGAAATCAGAAGATGATTTCTTTTTCTTAACTTTGATTAACATCTTGTCGATTATATCATTGTTATACTCTTCGGCAGCATCTAGAGATATTGAACTTTGATTATCTTCACCCGAAACGTTGTACCGTTCACTGGATCCACTGTCCGAATGCTGTGAATTCAAATAAATAATAGGTTGGTCTGTATAAGATACACGAGGAAAGCAACTCTCTGGACCGTCATATTCTAGATCAAATATGGGTTCATTACGGTATTCCTCATTGATATCAGAACCGTAACTTCCCGCAAACTGTTCATCTTCACATTCACTGTACTTGCTCTCGTAATATTCCTGTAATTCTTTTAATTCCTTCTCACTAATCTCCGAAGGGGTTTTCAAGTATAAATTATGAGAGGAATCTTCATCGATATCCGGTTCATCACCGGACGCAATAATATCATTCAATAAGATTTGTTCATCATTTTCGGCGCGGGTACCCTTGTGTATTTTTCTTTTGGCAACTCCTTTATGGTTTGATAATTGAGTCTTTTTCCTCATAATTTTCGAAGACTGCTGCCTTTGCAATGATTTTTCCCAAGCAACTCTCGGTAAAACTCCACGATAACCAGTTTTCACATTCAATACTCTTCCTCTAAATATTACTTCGTCATTTTCAGTGTCCTGTAAATTTGTGATGACGGAACCTTGATTATCTTCCAAAGAGTCATCTAGTTGAAGTTCTTCATTCTGAATGAGGTCTTTGTAATCGCGGTGCCTTTTTCTTGGTATTATTTCATCACTATCATAACCTTGAGATCTAACCGAATCATTCTCGAATCCAACAAAATCAATTGTATCATTTCCCTGATCATTCAGTATTTTACCATTCCTATTTGTAAAGGAAATTTCATTCGACTGAACCACTGGAGAAGTTTTTTCTGGTAAAATTAATTGATTCGAAATAGTGTCAAAACCAGTAATATCATAGCCCTCTAATAATTGCCTATGCTTTATTCTTTCTAAACTATATGGCATCTTTTGAATAGCCTTCCTCTTTCTTAAAGACCACCGAAGGCCTGTAGTAAGGTGTCCATCAGCTGCTACAGAAGGTGATACAGAGTCACCGGTGGTAGAATCCAAGCTTAACGCCTCATTAGCATTTTTTTGTGGTTTACTTGCTTCTTGAATATTCTCTCCTGCCCAAAGGTAGTCTTCTCTAAATTCAGGTCTGTATATGATACTAGTTTCTTCATCAGCGGCTTCAGAATCTGATATCACAATGTAATTTGGTTCATCAACATCCATAAGCTCAACTGCTGGTGTGGACTATTACACTTCAAATCAGAAATTCCTATTGTATACTCCACTTATTTACCTCACGAGTTTCATTTTAAACACAGATGCGCTTTGCTCTTCGAAGATAACTCGTTAGCCGAAGCGAACGAATTTCAACCTACTGTTTATAAATTCTTGAGATAGTGCCATCAAAATACCCTCGAGGAAAAGGTGAAGGTAAAGAAGCTACTAATTGCAATAGGTGTAGTAATCTTCAAGTTCCTCTAGATTAAATTAAGATGGCCGCAGATGAATCGAATTACGGTACCACGAAGATTAAGAGAACTGCGTCTAGCAGCAGTAGTATTGAAACAACAGTAACAAAGTTGTTGATGTCGACAAAGCATCTTCTCCAAGTTTTAACACAGTGGTCTAAGGGGGCAACTTCAGGAAGGTCAGTATCTGACGCTTATGTTCAACTGGGAAATGACTTCAAAGTTGTGTCGAAGTTCTTCATGCATGCTAAAGTTGATATGTCAGATGTTGGTGATGTGCCAATGGCTTTGAGACGTGTATTGGAAGTAACATTAAGAGAACCACCATCTGACGAAACTTTGAATAAACATTTACCAAAAATCAGGGAAATTATAGTGACGCTTTTGGACAAACTAAAAGTTAAACAAGCCATTCTTAAGAATATGCAGCAAGAGCATCGAATAAGTATAAAGTCACATCATCAACAGAATCCTTCATTCACTAGTAACCTTTCTTTGGGGAGTGAAGGCACTCGTGAGGGGACTCCTTTCAGTAGTAGAAAAAGTAGCATTGTACGTGATCAGAGGCAAACCGATTCAAAAGACAATATATATGGGGGAAAAGTAAATTCTGCCTCCGCAGGAATTCCATCTGCCCTTCCAACGGAGGGAAAATTGACAAAACCAACAACCAATTCTAAATCGAACTTCAAGTCAAACGATTCTTTAGGAGTATCAGATGACGATGACGCACTTTCACAATTAAAGAAGGGAACTAATTTGCAAAGGAGAGCTTCAAAGAGATATTCAGCATATCATATGGCTAAATTGACTAATCAGTCCACAACAGAAGCTGCTGCTGCTGCTGGTCTCGTCACAAAACCGTCGCCCTCACTGTTACATCTTGAAGAGACTGTCAGAAAGTCAAAATTATATGGAAATAATAACAATGATGATGATGGTAATACCTCTGTTGAGAATAAGGAAAGAAGTGCTGATGATTTAGCAAGGGCTAGTCCATTGTTGAAAGCAGCATTGCCCACTGAGAATGCAGATACGTCTTCACGAAGATTATCCAGCGTCGCAACTTCACCAGACAACGCCATAAATGGAACCTATCCAATATTCCTGAAAATGGGAGACAGAACAAAAAAGTGCTGTATACAACTTCCAACTACTAAAAAAGCATTAAGGCTTCTCTTTGTTCAGCACTTTACTTATTCTCCTGGTTCTAATTCCTTCCCAGATATATATATCATGGACCCCCAATACGGAGTATTTTACGAACTGGAAGAACTAAATCTTCACGATATTAAAGAAGGGTTTGTTATTGAGCTAAAGCTTGAAGAAAATCGCAACAATGACATCAAGGACTTTATTGATACAGTTAAAATAGAAATATCAAATAGCCAAAATGATATAATAAGGCGCTTAAAGGAAATGGACTTTGGTTCTGCAACAAACAATAAGCAAGCTAAAGTTTTACCACAGACTAACTTTGAAGCCAGCGAACACAGGCTTCCTGGACCGGCCAGGAAAGAAGATGATAAAACAATTAAGGATATTCAGTATGAATTAGGAAAAATAAAACAAGTGCACAACATAAATCGATCACATATTGACCAAACCATTCTTAATATTTTACAGAAGGTTGACAAATTCAAATCCTTATCATTTTCTGCCAAAAATTCTTCCAATAGAATATACATGGAAAAATCCCAGAGTGAGCTTGGTGATTTGTCGGATGTTCTTTTAAGTAAAGTAGATGATCTGCAGGACGTGATCGAAATCATGAGAAAAGATGTCGCTGAGCGCAGGTCACAACCTGCCAAAAAAAAGTTGGAAACTGTATCTAGAGATTTAGAGAATGCCCAAAATGATTTAGATAAACTTCAAGAATTTGTTGATACTGAAAAGCCACATTGGAAAAAAACGTGGGAGGCTGAGCTGGACAAGGTTTGCGAGGAACAGCAGTTTCTTACGTTGCAGGAAGAACTGATGCTAGATTTGAAGGAAGATTTAGGGAAGGCTTTGGAAACTTTTGATCTCATCAAGTTATGTTGTGAAGAACAAGAAAAAAATCCTTCAAAATCAAAGAATAATCCTATATTGCCCATTATGAGACCAGGTACATTCAATCAGGTAAGGGAACAAGTCATGGTGGCCGTTCAGTCTTTAAACCCCGATCATGACAGCAGGATCGAAGCAATTGATAAGGCAGAAAAGATGTGGCAGATGGAAAGAAAAATCAAGTCTAGTAATGAATTCGATGATGAACTAGAAGATTTTGTGGGAAATTCAAATTTGAAAAAATCGGGAGGTTTTGAAGAAGTAGAAAGAATAAGAAAGCAAAAGGATGAAGCTAATTTGAGGGCATATTTTGGGCCTGGCTTCTCTTAAATGAACTCGTACGTGAAACTTACTGTGAAAAGGGATTGGTATTCCCACCATTTAAAGTATTTTGCTGTACTTTTTCTTAATGGCATCGACAAGCCGCTCGAAATTTCATATATTTCTGTTATTAACTAACTACATACATCTGCAGATGTTGAATCTCCTTTTCTAAAAATAAAATGTTATTTTTAAATTTAGATGTGTTTGAAGAAAAACTTTTCAAGAATCCATTCAATATAGTGAATCGTACTTCATATCCAATCAAAGGATCAAGTCTCGTAATTGAATAAACATCTAGCGTCATTTCAATTATGCGTAATAAAAACGAAGAAAAATGATTATTTTGTGTATCATTTATTGACAGGTCCCTAAAGGCAAATTTATAACTCTCAGAAATGTTCTTCACAATATGATGAATCTGCATGAGAACTGTAGTTATTGAGTTCAAATCAGGGTCAATTGTTTTATAGGAAAGTCTTGTGTTAAATAGTGCTATTAAACTCCGAAATATTTTTTTGCTAGAACTCGAATGAATATTGAAAATATTCATTGTGCTTGAATGTTTCCAGACTTCCAAATTTTTTATGGATATATACATTGCACAAAATTGAATAACTGTACCGCTATCCGATGGGGAGCATACAGATAAAATCTTATCTCTATTAACTTTAGCATTATATTTCTCAAATCCACCCATGGCAAGCTTTTTGACGTTTATTATTTGTTGCTGGTCTGTTGAAATTATGAGGAAATCATCTGCCAATTTTAAAATTAATGTGTCCTGGTTGGAACTCGATTTAAACTCGTCATAAAACTCTAAAAGGTCGTCATACACTAGATCTACAATCGGTGCAGATAAACAGGAGCCTTGAAAGAGCCCTTCTTCTCTCAAGTAACATTTATCTTGAACCCATAAAGCCGTCTTAAATATTTCCATTTCTATTACGTTTATTACATCCTGATTTGATAAATGAACTGTTCTTACGTTGTCTATGTACAGTTCATAAGGTTTTGGTGTTCTACTAGCGTTGACTACATTGACTAACTTCAATGCACCTGTATTAGTGTTAGAAATATATTGTGATCTTACAAAAAACCCATTCTCACTTTTCAGTGCCCTTTTTATTATTCTCATACATTCAATTCTTGGTATGGAGTCATAACAAGACTCGACATCAAACTTCATAAAATATAATTCTGGTAAAACATTATTGAATTTCTTCAAAAGGCTTAGCTTAAATTTTTTGATACGGTCAGCTATTTGCGTCGGAGAGTAGATCTTAGTGAAACTAGTTAGTCTTTTGTTCCTTAAATACTCGAGTATTTTTTGAGTGGGTGCTACAGCATTCTTGTGATTTTCCTTATAAATCATATATTCTTCGTCATCTGCCCCTCCACAAGGAATGGCGATAATCCGAAACTCATTGTTACTTTTCTTTGGTATGACTCTCATTCTGCTATGGTTGAAATTGGACAGGGTATAACTATTATGGTTTCTACAAACGTTGTTTTCTACCAGGTATCTCTTGAAATATCCTGTAAGAAATGGGCTTACAAGTCCATTCCAAACATCATGCCTAAAATAAACAATCTTCACTGTAGAAGATATTTCGGTGCAATAAAAAAAAGTTTGTATAACTTTCGGAAGTAATTGCCTAAACAGCCAGGAAACAAAACAGATCACCATTTGGTTTAAGTTTTCAAAGTTCTGCCTGGTGAATGAAATAGTAGAGACCATCAACCATCGAAAGTCTTTAAACTTTAATTTTTTTAATAAACTATCGAATGGTAAATAGCCATTCAAGGGCAAACTTAGAAGAGAGTTTAGATTCTTAATAATTTTGCATTTATTCTTCTTTGACCCAAACATTTCTTGAGGTAATAATTTCTGTAAAATAACAATTACAAATTTCAAGACTTCTTCCTTTGGTGATTGCCTGCTCAAATGCGGCAACTCTGATGTGGTTTCTTTCAATCGTGGACAAATGCCATTCAAAATGGACACGTAACTCAAGCGTTTGTGCCTGATTAACAATTTTTGCAGGGTCAAATTAATCTGTACCTCTAGTTTCTGAGGTATCTTAACCAGATATGAGGGGAAGATATTTTCTCTTAATTCAATTAGCTTTTCGATAGATGAAGATAACGAAAGAATCGTTTTGTAAGGGAAAATAAAAGGACAGTTTAATTTCAGCTTATGCAAAAATGGTTTATTTGTCACTGGTTCCATCACTGGTTCGATTTGTGCGATACTTCCTGATGATGGGGACGATCTTTGAGCCCATTTGGGCGGTAGATGAGGCTCGTTACACCTATTACCTATGATTTGAGTAAAAAAATGCCCGTTGAATTGAATTACTGTATGATTTATCAGCATATCAACGAACGCATTCGTACCAATCAAATTATGGAGCATTTTCCAGGCCGTTCCCTTCAATAATGTAACGCTGACATTTGTTGAATGGCAAAAAAGGCTATTGTCGACATCTTCATTTTTAGCTATTTTATAACCAAATGTTAGAACATTGTTGAAAAATTCTCCCGTCAAAAGATAGACGATGCAGTGATCTATAATGGCCTTGTGATTCAAATCGCCAGAAACGGACGGTAGTGCTATTTTCCTCGAATTTTGCAGTATAAAGCATGTAGTTAGAATTTCATCGAGACCATTGAATTGACCAGACTCTATATTTTCTTCGTAAGTAATGTTGGTTTCTAACTCAATTTCGAGTTTGTCTTGGATGAAATCGTATAAGCTTTTCATACGTTTACTTTTGTTTTTTTTTTAATTTTTTATCTTTTTACTTAATTAGTAATGATTTGTTTTTCATGTTTGTTAGTGGGAATCTTCGATACTTAACTTGGTAGTATAAGTCATTCCAGATTATAAACTATTGTATCCATCAGAACATGTTCGTTATGGTTAAGAAGATTAATAATCCTCTGAAAATTGATTATCGCAATGGAATAATAGAAGATCGACTATTACAAGTCAGAAATTTCAAAAATGTAAATACACCCAGACTAAGTATGTAATCATGAAACCAGCGAGCGATCAAGATCAAGTCACTAACTTTTGATTGTATATACCTGTAGTCAATGTGTGGGGCATAGAAATAGAGCCAAGAGAATCAAAGAAAGTGATCGAGTATGTGAAATGTAAATTTTTTTGTATCTATGGAAGCAAACTAACTAATAAAATAGGCTAATTCGAAGCGACTTTCAGAAAAACGACCCTATCTCATTGAGGCATTTAAAAAGGATCCGCAAAAACGTTCAAACTTCGACGCTGGAAGTGGTGTTGTGTTCCAGAGAATACATTTCTGACAAGGATGACATGGACAAGAAATTGAAGAGCTTCTGGGGTGGAGCAAAAGAGTATCGGCTGAGGGACGATATCAAAGTACCGGAATTTGCACCCAGTACAAAAGAACTAAATAATGCGTGGTCTATTGAATACTGGCCGTTGATCTGGAATGGAAACCCCAACGACCAAATTTTGAACGACTATAAAATAAATATAGAAGAAGTACGAAATGAACTATCGCGAGTATCGGCGCTATCAATGAAGATGACTGCGGCAGGAAAGCTGTTTCCAATCGCGAGCGTTTTTGTTGACTCATCAAGAAGAAGGAAGAGAGTAGTGGTGGAAGATGGCAGAAATTGCGAAAACTCACTGCCCATCGACCACAGTGTAATGGTGGGTATTCGTACAGTAGGAGAGAGACTTAGGGATGACGAAGACGAAGACTCAAGCGCGTACTTATGCCTTGACTATGACGTTTACTTAACTCACGAACCGTGCTCAATGTGCTCTATGGCCCTGATCCATTCTCGCGTGAGACGTGTAGTCTTCCTGGCAGAGATGCAGCGCACAGGTAGCTTAAAAATAACTAGCGGCGACGGATACTGCATGAACGATAGCAAACAGCTGAACTCAACGTACCAAGCCTTTCAATGGATCGGCAAGGAATACCCTGTGGGCCCGGTTGATCAGGATGTATGCTGCTAGTTTTTAGACCTAATTTTCCTCTAATAGATTGATATAAGATTGTATAATTTGTAATAAGTCAGGAATGGCATTGTCTCTACCGGTCGACGAGCGGACCATATTTTCAAACCGTACCAGCTCTAGGGTTTTATCGTGGATGGTATGGTCCAGAAGCTGCAAATGCTGTAGCAACAAGTCATTGATCTTATACAGCGCGTCGATCAGTGTCTCGAGGCTGAGGGAGTGGGACAGCTGGTCGCTCTCCAAGTACCGTAGCAGTTCAGAACGCAGCCTTATGAAAAACTGCTTGATTCGGTCTTGCAAGTCAGCGGTTACTTGCGCATCCCTAACTTGAAGCAAGTGGTACCAATGCTGCAGAAGCTGCTCGTCGACCGTGTGAGACCTCAGCAGCTCCTTGAACTCGTGAAATGTTACCAGAGTGGTTAGTAGCAAGTCCGAAACATAGTGATGCAGTAGCTGTTCAGATTCCATCTACCTCGTTTTTTTTTGGGCAACTTTAGATTGTGACGCTTATAGCTCTGTTCTGTTAAGTCATGCCACGCCATTCGACTTTTCTCTCAATAACAATTAATTGTTGTTTTTTGCTGCTTTTCCGCGAGGCCGGAGCGGCAATAGCATTCGTTGTTTTTCTTGCTACTGTTCCACTTGTTGATGCCTTGCTGGCTGTGCAAGTGCGGTTGTTTAGCTCGAAATACCAATTATAACTTGAGTGAAGAGAAGTTGACTCTGCTGTCGATCGCAAGATTTCACCATTTGAGCTAGCAGTACAAGAAAAAGTAATTGAGGAAAAATGAGAAATATATTCAACAACTTGATTGCTTGGTAGTTTAGATGGACTATTTCGCTGATTGTACGTTTATACATGATCAGTCTTCCCCTGGTCCTTCTACCTTCTTTCATTTCGTGGAAAAGAATTCCTGGGCGGCTAATTTGGTATTTTCGTCTTCTATGATCTACGTGTATGATGATAAAGTGGACGCGTGGTTTCCCTTCCTGTTTTTTGTCATTTTTTCTCTCGGTTTTAGGAATTGCGTTTTGTGTTATTTTGTGTATTGGGTTAAGAGCTCTCGAGGAAGCTAGATCAAAGAAACATCAAATCTGCAAAACACACGACCACTGCAAACACATTTAGATCATAGTACATTGCGATGAGCTTAAAGGAGGAACAGGTGTCCATTAAGCAGGACCCCGAACAAGAAGAATATCAGCGTGAACAATTCCATGATGTTCAGATCAAGCAAGAGCCACAGGACCATGATGAAGTGGACTCGCAATACACAAACGGTACGCAAGATGATGATAATGGTAAATATGAGGCAACTGAAACCGGCGTGAAGACCGAACCAGACATCGGTATGGGCATCACCTCGTCTCAGAGCGAAGCGGGACAAGTTCTGCCCGACCAACCAGAGGTCAAGTTCATTCGTCGTCAAATCAATGGATATGTAGGGTTTGCTAATTTGCCCAAGCAATGGCATAGAAAGTCTATAAAGAACGGGTTCACTTTCAACCTTTTATGTGTAGGTTCTAACGGAATTGGTAAAACAACTTTAATGAAAACTTTATTTAATAATGATGATATTGAGGCTAATTTGGTTGATGATCACGAGGAAGAACTTGCGCATGACGACGAAGAAGAAGAGGGGCATGAGAACCGACCACAAGACCAAAAATATAAAGTTAAAATTAACTCATATGAAACGGTTATTGAAGAAAACGGTGTTAAATTAAACTTGAACGTTGTTGATACTGAAGGGTTTGGCGATTTTTTGAATAACGATGAAGAGTCTTGGAATCCTATTATTAAGGAAATCGACTCTCGTTTCGACCAGTATTTGGATGCAGAGAACAAAATCAACAGGCAGTCGATAAACGATAAAAGAATTCATGCATGTCTCTATTTCATTGAACCTACTGGTCACTACTTGAAGCCTTTAGACTTGAGGTTCATGCAACTAGTTCACGAAAAGTGTAATTTAATTCCTGTCATTGCCAAATCCGATATATTAACTGATGAAGAAATCTTGAATTTCAAGAAAGCTATAATGAATCAGTTAATTCAATCTAATATCGAACTTTTTAAGCCGCCAATCTATTCTAATGATGATATTGAAAATAGTCGCTTATCCGAAAGATTGTTTACTAGCTTACCTTATGCTGTCATTGGCTCCAACGATCTTGTGGAGAACTATGGTGGGAACCAAGTTAGAGGCCGTTCTTATCCGTGGGGCGTAATCGAAGTGGATAATGACAATCATTCCGATTTCAATCTTTTGAAGAATTTATTGATCAAGCAATTCATGGAGGAATTGAAGGAAAGGACGAACAAGAAACTGTACGAAAACTATAGATCTTGTAAGTTGGCTAAGCTTGGTATTAAGCAAGATAACTCAGTTTTCAAAGAGTTTGATCCAATATCCAAACAGCAAGAAGAGAAAACTTTGCATGAGGCCAAATTAGCTAAACTAGAAATTGAGATGAAAACGGTTTTCCAACAAAAGGTTTCAGAAAAGGAGAAAAAACTACAGAAGTCGGAAACTGAATTGTTTGCTAGACATAAAGAAATGAAGGAAAAGTTAACTAAGCAATTAAAAGCTTTGGAAGATAAGAAAAAGCAATTGGAACTTTCCATAAATAGTGCTTCTCCTAACGTCAACCAATCTCCCGTTCCTACAAAGAAGAAAGGGTTTTTACGTTAGCAAAACAAAGACAAATATAAAAATTTCAAACATATATTATTATTAAATACTATTACTACTATTAAATATTATTACTATTAAATATAGAACGCGAGACGCGTAAAACTAAAGAAGAAGGGTAAATAAAAAATGAAAAAAAATTAGGAAAATCAAAGTTCTTCCTAAATACTTGTTATGATGTGAACCATGAAATAATAATGATTGATGAATGAACTGACGAGATTTCAATGATGTGGCCATAATAAAATAGGAAGAATGACTGGTTCAGAATTAACAAATGACCAAATCATAGATCTTATATCGGATTATAAAAACTTTAAAAGAATTATAGAGAATTCTCTGCCCGAAGATGATAGAAGAAGGAACCTAAGCGGACGTAGTAATAACAACAACTTATCGAAATTGTCGAATGTACAATTTTGGCAATTAGCGACTGATGTTAACAATGAATTGATGAAAAGATTAACCAACTCGAAGATCGGTGCATCACGAAACGATCTTGATCTGAAAAGAGGTAAAGCACAATCTAAACTATCTCGATTGGATGATACAAAGTTTCATGTACTAATCTTTGATATCTTTACGGAAACTGAAAAGAGAAATTTACATAATTTGGACATGATGACCCATGTCAACACATTGAATAAGGGCGAATTCAACTTTTATTATAACAATGCATTGTTTGATTCTATCAATATCAGCGATACGTTTATAAGCGTAGATGGCATCATACCTATTGAAACCTTACAAGAATTACGATCTCAATGCATAATTTATTTCGAGAATACACTTTACCGAGCTCCTCCTGGGGATTCCCCCGCACGTCTACCAATTCTTCTAGAGACTGTATTCAAGATATCGACATTGATAAATGATCTTCTATCCCTTCTATCATCACTTTCATCATATGATTCTTTAGAAAACGAAATAGTATACTTGAAAAGCGCTTTATCTCACGCAATCACTTCGACAAGGTATTTCCTTACATATGGAGACTTGTTGCCACGAATTGTACCTCAATCCTCTATATCGGAAGTACTTTTTGCCTTTTGTAATATCATTCAAATTGTGAAGATTAAATCTGCTTCATCATTACATGGTACATTGGGTCGGGATAAAGAACTCCACGATACCAAAACAGCAATGAAACCATTGAAGATTATTGAAAAAATGAGAAATAAGCAAAATGATAGAGATAAAATACCTTTGAGAAACAATGCCAATGGTCCTGTTAGTTCTTCAATCTCTGATAAAACCATTTTAAAGGGTATGTCCGTGATTGAAACATCCACCACAATTTCCAGTAATGAGAAATTCAATACACCTGTTAAAAAAGGTAAATTGGTACAAAACGATGTACATGGAAATTCACTGTTGGTAAGTAAAACAACCGATGCAGGGGTTGCCCCACAGTTGGAAGGTACTAAGGTTTCTTCAAGAGTTATCACTGAGCTGTCCTCACGAGATAATCCAACTTCAAATATTGCATCAACCTTAAACAACTCAGTGCCACAAGACAAATCATTACCATTGATAAACAAATTTCGACAGGATCGCGAGTCATCACCGTCAAAGAAAACCTCGCACTTCATCAATGGGACATTCGCTGGAACGACGAAGCTTCATGCAGACATTCCAACAACTGTAGATATACCTGAATCACCAAATGTAGCTAGGATGAAAAAATTTAAAGAAAAGGTTCGGCAATTTGGCCCCAACTCTGGCCTTGGGTTAAGAATATCTACTTCGGAAGAAGACGTGAAGAACTCTGAAGTGAAGCCGCACAAACGTAAATGATCTCGACTTTTTTTTAAGTAACACAACGGATGTCATTTCCATGGTGCAGAAAGTTGTAGGTACTATGTAAAGATTCCAAAACGAAAACGTTCAATACTGTAAGATCGATTCCAAGCCTGTTTCAAGCGTTCATGAAAATCAAGTCCCTGTTGGGATCAATAGTTGACACGTACACCAAGGTAATGGATCAGGACAATTCTAAACAAGACACTATAAAGAGACTGTTGAAGGACTCGCAGATTGTTTATAAAGATTATCAGAGTCGTATGCTTATGGACACAATCCTATCAAGAACCAGTAGGCATCATGTTTGACGTGAGTAAGTGTGCCAAGAAATTCATTAAATCTGTAGAGCTGGCAAATGAGCGAAAGCGTCCGTAGAACCTTCATCATTACTTAATAATGAATTTGTATAGTAATTTCATATATATTCTTAAGGAAAAATCTTTATTTTATTACTGATCACTATTTACAGATAAAGGTTCATTTATACATCTCCGGCTGGTAAGCCATCAACAATATTATTGTTAATTATTTCTCTACAGAGATGCTTTGTTCTCCTTGTTTGGTATTGATGTTTTTGCAGAAGCCGTATTTTCACTGGCAATGTTGACTAACGAATGAAGATCTCCCTTATCCAGCAAGCTTTCTTTGATAAATAAGGAGGCCTTTTCAGGCCCATTTGTCGTCAGAATTGCACCGATGAATGCGTTTAAAACACTGGCAAAAATCGTGGTTTCTCCGTTTATATGGCTGTCTTTTAATGGGTCTCTCATTTTCCAGAATATGAAGGGACCAAGTTTATGTGATTTAATGAATGTGCATGCTGTGTTCTTGGACGCTAATTCCTTAGCGAAATTTGTTCCTAAATTGCTAAACTTCAAGGAAAGTGGTCCGTTCTCGCGGGCTTCCAGCGGTGAATCATTTTTTACTGAATGGATGGATGTTTCCAATTTTAAAAACTGTGCTCCTAGCAGGTTCAGTTTTTCATTATACGGCTTTGAGCCGTGTGCGAACGATTTATGTGTTAAGCACTGCAAAATCAGTTCGTTTGATAGTTTTATTCCGTACTTAGGCAATTGTAGTATAGACCTGACTTTATCTTGGTACTCATTTGCTTGCACTTCAGTGAAGAGTATTCCGCTAGGATTTCTCAGATATGACTCTGGATCTCGTCTCACACCATTTATTCTTGGACCCTTATGAAGATATATGACCGTCCTAACACTCTGCAAGTTGCAGTTCAAAGCAGTAATGGGTCTCCTCATGGAATACGATACCAACATCATACTATCTGTGTGATTCCGAGCTTTCTCACTCTGTATTTACTACCCAACTGTTAAAACTTATCTTACGTTCTTGTTTACGATGTATGTAAGTTTTCCAACACTTCTCATGTCATAAGATTCGACAATGAACCCTATTTTTTTTGCAAGCGCCTCGCTATCAGGTTAAATTGAATATTTTCATAGGTCATATCTCTTCTTTTAATAGACCCTACAGTTATATAATGTTCATTATTAGGGTTGTCGTTGCTGTATATTTACTTATTGCTATTTGACGGGGTCCTGCGGAAGCTCACTGCGAGGTTTGTGTGGGTGAATTTGACAGTCAGCACTACAAACCCCCTACCCCAGTCTCCCCCGACCCATCCGTCCACTTTGCGGTACCCCCTTTGTGCAGTGTTTGCTTATCTAGGTACCTGGATCAAGTCATAGGAATTTGATCTACATATGATGCGATGGGGCTTTTTGGGAGATACTATTAGTCGGAGCATACCATTGTAGTTGATCAAATATATGCAGGTTACTGTTCAAAACTTTTCCTTTATATAAAGCAAAAGTTCAGGAGCTGCTGTTCAGGTATAAAGTAGCAAACACAGTAGCAAAGTAACACACAGTAACAATAATAAAGAGTAGTAGAAAAATCGAACTGTCGAACTCAGAATGTCAAAAGAAGACGATCACTGGAATTTAGTTAGATTACGTAGATTACGTAAGGGGAGAGAAAAGGAAGAAGACTTATCTAAATCGGAAATATCTTTGGATAGTTTGCATGAAAGCTCCTTTGCGGGAGAGGATGATGAGGACTGCGATGCAGATGTCCTATCAAACACTAGCAGTGAAGAATCAGCACAGTTAAATCGTATTTATGATTTTAGAACAACAGATGGATTCAGCAATGTTGGAGCCAATATTGGTCAAACTGGAGATTCTACCGTTTCAGAGTCGTTCGATACCTTATCGAACTCAAATGTTGGCGGAACAGTACTGCCAAGTTTAGAGGGGTCTAAACTAAAGGATAGTGCGATAAGGGAAACAGAGTTACAATTGTGTGACATCATAGATATAAGCGAAAGCAAGCCCACTAAATTGAAGATGTGGCATGTTATTATATTGTCTTCACTGCTTTCTATGACTTTTTCATACTTAGCTCTCGAATACTCTCTAACTGGTGATTTGTTAGGTGGTTTTAAATCGCAACGGATGTTACGTAATAATGAAAGGAAACTATTGTACGACAACATCAATTTCGTTGATAAAATATCATACGACTCAACAAGTGACTCGTTAAGTCAGTGGGCTCCTTCGGGAAAGTATTATGTCGATTTCGACAATCATATCGCATATCCGTTGAAAGATGATGACCTGGTGGGTTGGAAGAGATACAAAACAGATATAGTTATTTTTTGGTATACAACTAAAGCTCGAATGAAAGATGGCTGGTACAAGAGGGTGAACAAGTTGAAAAGAGTAAACACGACGCTGCAAGCTTTTCTCAAAAATGCATTCAGGTCCACACAAGAAACCATGATGATAATGTATAAAGAATTGGACTTTCGCTGGCAAAGGCTCTCCACACCGTTCCATAATAAGTATATGCAATTCTCGCCACACCTTAGAAGGGTTTTTGGCCTTTCTTGTCGAGAAATGAAGCATTTTCGGTCATGGGTCAGGTTACAGACGCATAAATTTAATTTCAACTTAATAAAACCATTTCGCATCTCCCAATTTAAAGTTCGCAAAGATGCAAACTGGCTCCTGAGACGACTAAAATGGTCTGGATTGAAATTTCAACACTCAAGAATATACAGAGCGATATCTGAATGCAAGAAAAACAGGTACTTTAAATGCAGACATTAGATTATCCATGGTTCCCATGGAGAATGAAAGAAAGAAAGAAAAAAAAACCCGCTTAGGCGGGAGGATGTGAAATCGTCTCTTTTTTCAAAGTTTATTACGCTTTCCTTTCTGTTTTTATTGGAAATGTAGGAGACTTGTCTCTATTTCTATTCTGTTATTTTCACATCATATGCTATTCATCTCTTTTCCTTTTTATTTTGATTTCCTATTCCTTTTATTTATTCGGTTAGATTCATACTACACTTACATATTCTTCGAAGCTTTTTATCAGTCAAGTATTTTTTGTTGTTTTACCGGCATTAAAGAAGGGAGCAGTTAGCATATCCTTAGATATCTCCAGGTTATATAATTCGCTAAAGCGTCCCTTGAATATCACTGGAAACGGATCTTTGACAGAAACATGGAAGAAAAAAATAAAATAGAAAATAAGTTCGAATTCATAGAGAAAACTGTGCCATCAATACGGCGAAGACAGTTATAGTGACCTAACAAACGTGGGACAATTTCTTAATTAGACGGGCTATTTCTACTTCGAAAAGAACTTGAATAAAAAGGGCCGCATTTTCTTCGAATAATTAGTTTAAAATAAAACGAAAAAGAAAGGTGGGTACTGGATAGTTGTATCATGTCCGATACTAACACATCTATTTCCAACTCAAACTCGGTAAGAGAGAATTGCAATGTTTCTCGATCGAGCCAAACACCATCGTTCAGTTCTTCAAATACTTCCACGACTACCAACACTGACTCTTCGTCGGATTCTCCCTCTTCTTCCCCCTCGGCAAGTGAGTTGACCAGTATTCGACCAATTGGAATAGTTGTTGCTGCTTATGATTTTAATTATCCTTTAAAGAAAGACAGTTCTTCGCAACTTTTATCCGTACATCAAGGGGAAACTATTTATATACTCAATAAAAACTCATCGGGATGGTGGGATGGATTAGTCATTGACGACAGTAATGGGAAGGTTAATAGAGGCTGGTTTCCTCAAAACTTCGGTAGACCTTTAAGGGATAGTAATCTGAGAAAACACAGTCATTCGATGAAAAAATATAGCTCCAGTAAAAGCTCAAGGCGCAGTAGTTTAAATAGTATGGGTAATAGTGCATATTTACATGTGCCTAGGAATTCGAGCAAAAGCAGGAGAGGAAGTTCAACTTTGTCAGCGACTTCAGCAAATCCTCACAATCTAGAAACAAGTTCCGGCCATAATAATGTTGCATCGATGAATAATACTACCCTTTCAGCTTCAAACGATGTCTCCCATGTAACCCCTGAATCTCCGAACTTTAATTCTAATTCGAGTCTTTCTCAGGATGTTACAAAAAGTACAGACGGGCCATCAGAAACGGATATCAATACGATTATGAATAACAAGAATTCCAATAATCAAACTTCTGGTGAGAAAGGCACCCCCCAACCAATACCTGAAGACACTATTAAAGTATTACCGTTAGAAGAGATAGAAATGATTATCAACGGCATACATTCCAATATTGCTTCTACTTGGTCCCCCATACCACTGATAACAAAAACATCAGATTATAAACTGGTATACTATAATAAAGAACTTAATATATATTGTTCAGAGTTACCTTTGATATCCAATTCAATCATGGATTCCGATGATATTCTTGATCGTGAACCAAAGTTTCCTCCTAATGATCATCTTATCAACCTATATACTAGAGATCTAAGGAAAAATGCGAATATAGACAATAATTCAACAACATTGAAACAAATGGAAAAGCAACAGAATAGATCGAGTCCTCCAATAGAAAAGCAATATTCAAAAGATAATGATGATAATGATGATAATGATGATAATGATGATAATGACGAAAACAATAAAAACGAATTCAATGAAGCTGGTCCTTCATCATTAAATTCATTATCGGCACCTGACTTAACGCAGAGTCAATTTAGAGCTTCTCCAATCCGCTCTTCTATACTGGCCAAGGGCGACATCTTTTATCATTATTCGAGAGACATAAAACTGTGGACAGAATTGCAAGATTTAACAGTTTATTACACCAAAACTGCTCACAAGATGTTCCTTAAAAAGAATCGTCTAAATTTTACTAAATACTTTGATTTGATATCAGATTCAATAGTTTTTACGCAGTTGGGTTGTAGGTTAATGCAACATGAAATTAAAGCCAAAAGTTGCAGCAAGGAAATCAAGAAGATCTTTAAAGGTCTTATCTCCTCATTATCAAGGATAAGTATTAATTCTCACTTGTATTTCGATTCATCTTTCCACAAGAAGAAAATGGATTTGTTGAATGATAAAGATAACGGTAACCAGGAAAATAATGGCCCTAGAGCGGATGGAGAAGACAATAAAAATGAAGGAGATAATGTGCACGATCTCGTTTTGGTTCCATTATCTGGTAAACGTAATGTCAGTACCAGTACAACGGACACTTTAACGCCAACGAGATCATCCTTCAGTACCGTCAATGAAAATGATATGGAGAACTTCTCACCTTTAGGTCCAAGAAATAGTATTAATTCTGTAGTCACACCAAGGACTTCAATACAAACTTCTACTTTAGAAGATTTTTCACCATCCAATAAAAATTATAAGTCGGTTAAATCAATTTATGAAATGGTTGACTTGGAATTAGCTAAATTTTTAAGGCATGTTCAACTACTTTACTTTGTGCTACAAAGTTCAGTTTTTTCAGATGATAATTCTTTACCACAGTTACTTCCAAGATTTTTCAAAGGTTCATTTAGCGGTGGTTCTTGGACGAACCCATTCTCGACTTTTATTACAGACGAATTTGGTAACGCATCAAAGAATAAAGCTGTTTCATCTACCGAAGTGACTGCTTCATCCTCCAAAAATTCGTCGATATCAAGAATTCCACCAAAGATGGCAGATGCCATTGCCTCCGCATCAGGCTATAGCGGGAATTCAGAAACAAATTCACAAACCGATTTGAAAACAAGCACTGCTATGTCTGGTTCAGTTTTTACGCCTTTTAACAGGCCTTCTCATAATAGAACCTTTTCAAGAGCAAGAGTTTCAAAAAGAAAGAAAAAGTATCCATTAACTGTAGATACTTTGAATACAATGAAGAAGAAATCCTGTCAAATTTTTGAAAAGTTGAATAATGCTACAGGTGAGCACTTGAAAATTATAAGCAAACCCAAAAGCAGAATTAGAAACTTGGAAATAAATTCAAGTACATATGAACAAATTAACCAGAATGTTTTACTATTGGAGATACTGGAGAATTTAGATTTATCAATTTTTATCAATTTGAAAAACTTGATAAAAACTCCAAGCATTTTATTGGATATAGAGAGCGAAGAATTTTTGGTACACGCCATGTCATCAGTCTCCTCGGTGCTGACCGAATTTTTTGATATAAAGCAGGCATTCCATGACATTGTCATCAGATTGATAATGACAACGCAACAAACGACATTGGATGATCCGTACCTGTTTTCCTCCATGAGGTCCAATTTTCCTGTCGGACACCATGAACCTTTTAAAAACATCGCTAATGCTCCTTTGGTCAAGGGCCCCTTTCACAAGAAAAATGAGCAACTAGCGCTCTCTTTATTCCATGTATTGGTGAGTCAAGATGTAGAGTTTAATAACCTTGAATTTTTAAACAACTCTGACGATTTTAAAGATGCTTGCGAAAAATATGTTGAGATTTCTAATCTTGCATGCATTATTGTTGATCAACTGATCGAAGAAAGGGAAAATTTACTAAACTATGCAGCAAGAATGATGAAGAATAACCTGACTGCGGAACTGTTAAAAGGTGAGCAAGAGAAATGGTTTGATATTTACTCTGAGGATTATAGTGATGAAGATTCTGAGAATGAAGAAGCGGTCATTGATGGCGAATTAGGGTCCGAGGAGTACATTGAACGCAAAGTTGCGAACACAGAGAAGAATCTCCCATGGTTCTTGACTTCGGACTATGAAAGCAGTCTTGCGTATGACTCAAGAGGAAAAATTCGTGGAGGAACAAAAGAGGCATTGATTGAACATTTAACCAGTCATGAGCTTGTGGATGCGGCTTTCAACGTTACAATGCTGATAACATTTAGAAGTATCTTAACGGCAAGAGAGTTTTTTTATGCCCTCATTTACAGGTATAATTTATATCCTCCAGAAGGATTAAGTTATGATGACTATAATATTTGGATAGAAAAAAAATCGAATCCGATTAAATGCCGTGTAGTCAATATTATGAGAACATTTTTGACACAGTACTGGACAAAAAACTATTATGAGCCTGGTATACCATTGATTTTAAATTTTGCCAAGATGGTTGTATCTGAGAAAATTCCAGGGGCAGAAGATCTTCTACAGAAAATAAATGAAAAACTCATAAATGAAAATGAGAAGGAAACAGTGGACCCTAAGCAACAAGATTCGATACCGACAGCTGTGTCGATAACTAGACGTGACAATAAATCCTCGATACACATGTCTTCCTCTTCTTTACCATCTTCTGCTTCTTCAGCGTTTTTCAGATTGAAAAAATTAAAGCTTTTGGACATCGATCCATACACATATGCCACACAATTGACTGTACTTGAACATGATCTATATCTCAGAATCACTATGTTTGAATGCTTAGATAGGGCATGGGGTACAAAATACTGTAATATGGGTGGTTCTCCGAATATTACGAAATTCATAGCAAATGCTAACACACTAACTAACTTCGTTTCTCATACGATTGTGAAGCAGACAGATGTCAAGACACGTTCGAAACTAACGCAGTATTTTGTTACTGTTGCCCAACATTGTAAAGAATTGAATAATTTTTCTTCAATGACCGCCATCGTCTCTGCCTTATATTCTTCTCCAATCTATAGATTGAAAAAGACATGGGATTTGGTTTCTCAGGAATCGAAAAACCTTTTGAAAAACCTTAACAATCTTATGGATTCTAAGAGAAATTTTGTAAGGTACAGGGAGTTGCTACGGTCAGTGACGGATGTCGCATGTGTCCCCTTTTTTGGTGTGTATTTATCTGATTTAACGTTTACGTTTGTTGGAAACCCTGATTTTCTTCATAATTCAACGAATATAATAAACTTTAGCAAGAGAACCAAGATTGCGAATATAGTAGAGGAAATCATTAGCTTCAAAAGATTCCATTATAAACTGAAACGACTGGATGATATTCAGACTATTATAGAAGCATCTTTGGAAAATGTTCCCCACATTGAAAAGCAGTATCAGTTATCGCTGCAAGTGGAACCGAGGTCAGGAAACGGTAAGGGTAGCGCGCATGCCGGCTCTGCGAGTGGTACAAAGACTGCAAAATTTCTTAGTGAATTCACAGATGATAAAAATGGCAACTTCTTGAAACTAGGGAAAAAGAAACCCCCTTCTAGATTATTTCGATAAATTCTGGTTTTGATTCGTCAATTAAAAAGAACTTCGATTTATATTTTTCTGCTGCGACTCAATTATTTATAATGGCAGCTTCTTTTTATATTTTTCGTGGCTGTACTTAACTCTACAGGTAGAGTAGTTTTTCCATTTTCGAGGAATTAGAAGTATGTTTCATTTACAGTTTCCCTTTGATAAAGTTCGTTCTATATATACTTATATATATCTTTTTATACTTTATTACGCCTAGTTGAGTTATTAACCCATGTTATTGAGAAATGAGCTACGGAGATAACCTAATTATGGGCTATTACCCGCATTTAAATAGTTCAGATTTCACATTAAACATCGAAAATTAAATGTAGCAGAAATGTAAGACAGCGAGTAGAACGAAATCAAAGACTTGTGACAATCACAATTTAGAAACACACTTGCTACTTCGATGTTCAAGCAGCTGTCACAAATTGGTAAGAACCTAACCGATGAATTGGCGAAGGGTTTGGCCGATGATATGAACCCAACCTCATCGGAACAGCAAATTGAAGATGATAAAAGTGGCTTACCCAAAGAAGTACAAGCTAAATTAAGAAAGTTTGAGAAATATGAACAAAAATATCCCTTATTACTTTCAGCCTACAAAAATGAGAAACTAAAATCTGAAAAGTTCGACGCTGTTGAAAAGATCTTAGCGGAAAATACACCTATATCCAATATTGATGATGCAGTTGATACGTTGCCAGCCTTTTTCCAAGATTTGAACAACAAAAATAATCTATTGAGTGATGAGATCAAGAGATTAACCAAGGAGAATTCAGATGCGGCGCCAGAAACCGTAACTTGTGAAACTTTAAAGGTTACGGAAGAGAGATTTCTGAAGAAAGAGCAAGAGTATAAAGATGACATAGATGGCCTGGAAAAAAAAATAGAAGCTTTGAACAGTGAACTGACCTCTTTACACAAGGACAAAAATGACACCACTTCGGGTTTAAGGGAAAAAATAACTGCATTGGAAAATATGTTAAAGGAAGAGAAGGAGACTGAAAAGCAAGAAGTGGAAATTTCGTTAGCCAAATTGAAAGAGGAATTAATTGCCAATAATCTCACCCTTGAAGACTATAAAACAAAGGTGACCAAATTAGAACAGGAATTGGTATCAAATAATACTATAGTGGAAGAAAAATCCTCGAAGTTAGCTGAGTTGGATGTCATCTTGAAAGAGAAGGAGCAAAAACTAAGTGAACTAGAAAAAAAACTGAAAGAAGCACCGAAGACCGTGATATCGAATCAAAATGTAGGGAACAACAATAGAAGAAGAAAGAATAGAAATAAAAGTAAGAAAAACAAGGGAAATGCAACCGTAGATGACCTCAATGAAGAGGAAAGCTTCGATAATTTAATTAATACTGCAGAATATGAGAAACTTAAAGAGGATTTACAAGTCTTACAGGAAAAACATGAAAATTGTGAAGACTGGAGACTTAAGTACGAGGAAATGGAAGCAGAACTAAAGAACACTAAAGAATCAGGAGCCTCGCAGCTCGCAAAATCAGCAGAGGAGTTGAAAACCCTGAACACTGAGTTAAGTGATACTAAGAAGTCCCTAAAAGAAAAGAATTCTGAGTTGGAAGAAGTAAGAGACATGCTGAGGACTGTAGGGAATGAGCTCGTGGATGCCAAAGATGAGATAAAAGGATTTTCGAGCAAACAAACTGAAGAGGCAAAAGCCGTTAAGCTGGAACTTGATAATTTACGTCATAAGAACGCAACTATGGTTGAGGCTCACGAAATTAAAAACGCTGAATTGAAAAATAGACTAGACTCATTGAACAAGAAAGTAGAACACTTGAAAGCTTTAAGCGTCGAAAAAGAGAAAGAGCAGACGACATTAAAAAACAAGGTTGTCAAATTGAATGAAGAGATATCTCAACTTACAGCTGAGAAATCAAGTACCACAAAGGAACTCAATTCTTTGCGAACCTCTTATAAACAAAAGGAAAAAACTGTGGGTTACTTGGAGGAGCAGGTTAAACAATTTAGTGAGCAAAAAGATGCTGCCGAAAAATTTACAGAACAACTAAAAAAAGAACACGCTAATATGTCTAATAGGCTAGACTTACTAAAAAGGGAAAATGAATCTTTGCATAGTGACATCGCAAAGAATGGTAATTCCTACGAAGCATATTTGAAAGAAAATGGTAAATTATCGGAAAGATTGAATATTTTGCAAGAAAAATACAACACCTTACAAAATGTGAAGAGTAATTCGAATGAACATATCGATTCCATTAAAAGACAATGCGAAGAGTTGAACATCAAGTTGAAGGAATCTACGAAAAAGATTTTATCTTTAGAAGACGAGCTAAATGAGTATGCCAATATTGTTCAAGACAAGACTAGGGAAGCCAATACTTTGAGAAGGTTGGTCTCGGATAGTCATGCTGATGATTCTACCGCGCGAAAAGAGTTGGAAAATCAAATAGCCTATCTTACTGATGAAAAGAGTAAACTACAAGCAGAACTGAACTTGCAAAAATCAAGAAACGCTAGTGAATCACAAGAATGGAAACATGCTGCTTCTGAGTTAAAATCAGAAATACACGCTTTAAAGCTTCGTGAAAAGGAACTAAAATCAGAGGTTGATGCTTTGAATCATGTTAATAGTGACATCAAACGCAAAACCCAAGCAACTTCAGATGATTCTGACCAGCTGGAACGGATTACATCTAATTTGAAGCTTACATTATCTAAGGCAGATGAAAAAAATTCCGAACTACAATTAACCAATGAAAATCTTCTGAATTTGAATAACGAACTTAATAAAAAATTTGACCGACTACTAAAGAATTATCGTTCATTGTCCGCCCAATTCAACGCTATCAAGGAGGGGCAACATGGCGAAAGTACAGGGAGGATCAGTAGATCTAGTTCAACCAGTTCTTTAGCTACCGGAAATAACAACACCTTACCCGCTAATAACGCCAAACTCGAGAGGGTACGATCATCAACCCCATTGGAGCTAGACTCCGAGAAAAATGAGAAAATTGCATATATAAAGAATGTTTTGTTGGGCTTCTTGGAGCATAAAGAACAACGGAATCAATTGTTGCCTGTAATTTCCATGTTATTACAGTTGGACAGTACTGATGAAAAAAGACTAATCATGTCTTTGAAGTGAAAATGTAACTAAAAGCAGAAGATATGTATATACTGAAACAACTTTTCTTTTCCTGAAGTATGACAAGAAGTTGTTGCATGTCTATATATAAAGTATAAAAGCAATATCTTTTCGAATTATTATTAGTTAATATCGTTTTTTTCAACTCCTTGAAATTAGGACAAAAACTCTTTGATGTAATCAATTCCGCCAACACAATGAGAAATAGTTGATTGATCGTTACCAATAACATCATTAATTTTAATGGCAAGATTGACAGTTTTTTCTGTTGAATCATGTTCTAATATTAATCCAGTACCTGTTTTATTCCAGTTTATGACATTTTGGAGGATTTCTTGTTCAGTTGTTCCAGAATCATCGAGAAGGAGGCTCCAATCAAAAGTGTCGTGGTCCCATAAAACAGCTTGTAAGCCGAACTGCCTTGTAATTGCTCTCACTCTATTATCTATTCCACCATAAGGTGGTCTGAACCACTTGGGTGTATGGTTACCAGTAGCGTTCATTGCCCAGATGGACCATTCAATTTGGGCTATAATTTTTTCATTTGATATATTTGGCAAATATGCGTGAGACCAAGTATGTGAGCCTATTAAATGACCTTCTTTTTGCATCCTGTGATATACATCTGGATGTTGCACTATATTGATTCCTAAGTTAAAAAATGTGGATTTGTGCTTCAATTGATCCAATAGTTTAGTAGTAGAAGTAGAGGGACCATCGTCAAATGTTTGAGAAAGTTTAGAACATGTGTACACATCGTCATGCTCAATGCAATGATGACAGTCGAAAGAGCATGATTCTCTTGGAACAGGGTCACAGTGATTCTGATCATATGGTTTGTAATCCGGAATTTGATTGAAATCGATGAAATCTAAAGGTATATAAGGAGGGTCTAACCCAGGCCATTCCTTTAATCCAGTAAATGCACTAAGCCACTCTGGGAAAGCCGTTTTTGTAGCAGCTCTCTCTAGTACAGGAAATTTAAAGTCGATTTGTCTTAAATCTTTCGAATTAGCTTCCCCCTGTACAAGTTGGCTTAAGCAAGAAAGCGCAAAAATACATTGCATATCAATTTTGTTCAGTTGTATTCTCATTTTCGGTACCTGTTCCGGAGATATACTGATAACCCTTTTGTATATTTCTTACTCACTGTAGCTTTTTAACTGAATAGTAAATATTCAGTAAGTGAAAAACGATACTTGAATTGAACTTAAGTGAGAGTGCAAAAGAACTGTCAGTAATGCTTTTGCGTCGCAAAACAAAACATGTCTAATGATTTCCTGACGCTTTGTGCAAACTGTTACCCGTTGCTATTGCTAATTTACTGTCGCCGCCGTATTATGTGACGTATTTACATAACAATGACATTCTCCTCTCCATTGATCCGTCCACTTCTACGCCACGGATAAATGGAAATGCATTAATGGCAAAGGACGGGCGATGAGGGAGCAAAGAAGCTTTGCGGAAACAAAAATAACAGCCGAAAGCTAAATTCAGCCTTATCTTGCGCATCCTTTGTTCTATTGAATTCCTTTGGGCCGTTTCTGTAGTTGTTCGGTAGCAAAACACACACATACGTAAGTTCTAATCAGTTCTTCCAATCTATTATGCGCACCTGGTGTGAAAACCGCCATTGATGGTGCACAAAAAAGACGCAGATAAGATAATTAATTAACTTGGCTGCTCGTGATGAGCCATTCTTGAATATGACTAATGTTTAAATTAACGTGGGATATGTTTCTTTTCTTTGTGCGGTTGTAAAGATCGTTGAAAGAAAACTATAAAAGGCTAGATAGCTTGCGAAACCTCAGTTAAGATATACTTACTTCTTTACTGCCCATTCATTATTACATAAAAAAAATCAAGGAAACTTCTCCGGAGTGAATACAACAAAATCAAAAGCAATTACACTATAAAACAATAGCATCTAAAATGTCACAAAAAAGCATATCGATGATCATAAAAAATTTAAGGGCAACTGCAAAATGTTATGTTCCAAAAAGCTCGCCCACATCAACAACTATCCCAGTTATAAGGGATCCTAGTACCACACAATGTCGTAGAATATCTTCTGTCAATACTCTTATAAGCAAGGAAAGATATTCTCCATTTTCCAGAAATGTCCATGATAAGCCAGTTGTTATTTGTACCGATAACGAAGAAGTGGAGACTGTATCGGAGCACGTAAAAGTCTGATTTGAACTAATCCATGATGGTTTGATTTCATTTTTGGGTTTTGTTTAATATTCTGCTTCTCGATTTGAGTTTATTCCCGGTAATTATCGGATGTAGGTGCAACGTTTTGACGCAAGGAACTTCCAGAAATTTTACCCTTAAATATTTTTCCAAAATTTATGGGACACCAGTGTTGTAGGTACTAGTTGTTCATATTTTGACGCTTCTATTTTTTTTCATTCAAGCATCGATATATACGAATTTTATATATGTCCTTTAATATATACTTTTTTACTTTGAAATAACAAAACATACTATTTTATTTTGGCAAGTCGAACGGAGAACTATATAAGAGATCTAAAATCTATAAAAAAGAAACTTCATTTCTCGCAAAGCCCCTTCCAGTATTACCTACTTTTAATCATAGCGTTCAATGTAGTCTGTATCACCAATACATTCTGCAATGGTCAATTGATCACTTCCAATTAGTTCATTGATCTTAATAGCCACATCAACGGTTTTTCGAGAACCATCGTGCTCTAGAATCAAACCTTTTCGCTGCCTCTTCCAAGCCTTTATGTCCTGAAGTATTTCTTCCTCTGTCCTAAACTCATCATTTGTAATTAATTTCCAATCAAATGTATCAAGGTCCCATAAGACAACTGTTAAGCCAAATTGCTTAACTATAGCTCTAACCCTATTATCAATGGCGCCATATGGGGGCCTAAAGTATTTGGGAAAGTGCTTTCCTGTGGCATTCATCGCCCAAATTGACCATTCAATCTGGGCGACAATCTCTTCATTTGATAAGCTTGGCAAAAATTCGTGCGACCATGTATGTGTGCCAATTAAATGACCTCTCTCTAAAATGTGCTCGTATATATCAGGATAATTAACAGTGTTGATTCCTAGAACAAAGAAAGTAGTCCTTTGTCTCAATTTCTCTAGCAATGACTCGGTTGCTGGGGCGGGTCCATCATCAAAAGTTTGGGAGAGTTTGAAACAAGATGTAACATCATCAACATCGACACAGTTGTAGCAGTCGAATGAGCATTGCTCTCTGGAAATTTTTGGACACTGGCCAGGAAAGTACCTATCAAATTCTGGTACTTCGGTAAGATTTATATAATCTAGTGGAATGTAAGGAGGGTCGAGTCCAGGCCATTGGGTAAGGTTTGTAAACTCTGTCAGCCATTCTGGGAAAGGTGTTTGCATATCCTCTTCCCCCATCAATGCAGTACTCCCATTTGATGCAAGGCAATTCCCAGGTTTCAAAGAAAATCCTGCTAACAATGCACACTGTACTATCCTGATTATTTTCATTCTTTTTTTTTTTGGTGTAGAAATGAAGTTATCACTATATTCCGTTTCTATGTTGTTTCCCTTCACTCTATTAAGAATACCTGATTTATTAAAATTGTTAGTCTTTTTCGAACACAAAAGTAAAATGAAATTCACTTGGATGTTTTTTTGTCTTAATTGTAATTAGATGACGGCTAGTCGAAAAAATGTGACATTTTGAAGAAGGGCATTTTTGAAGTTGTTTCCATACACGGTATAAAAAATCATTCACAGAAGTTAGTACTATTATCGAATGGAGTCTTATTCTCTTCTCAGTCTGAATATGTTAATATTTGTGAGGAGTAAAGCAACTTAAGATAGTTTTTTTATTCTCGGCTTTATTTTTAATCTTCTTATTTATGTATATATTGTAGAATATATCATCGCCCAATACATTCTTAAATTAGTCGCATTTCATCATAAAAAATTCCAACTACTTCTTGAAGAAATTCTTTAAGATCGTACTTTTTACGTTTTGTTTGTGTTTATTGTTCCCTTTTTTTTTATCTCTTCTCTTGTCAACTTCGTACTCAATATAGACAGTCGTTAATTAATAAAGAGATAGAAACATGCACGAATAAAAAATGCACTATTGGTTACAGAGCATGACCTTATCAAGGTTACAGCTTGCGTAATAAGTTAAGTATTTATAATTTTATTGTCTATATACTATCAACTCACCTTAAGTTATACTACGCTTAATTTCACGAGAAATTATGTCATCATACTTAACATGGTTAATAGAACCTCCAGACATGGTTGATCTTACAGCTTCTGCAAATTCTTTTTCATCTTGACAGAGTAACTTTGCTGCATCTTTATTTAGGGGATCATTAGGATTAGGCTCCAGGAATAAGAAAAGAAGCCCAGTAACAATACTCTGCAAATCCAGAGCTGGTGACCAATCTTCTCGGAGTATATTTAGACAAACGTTCCCCTTAAAGTCAATATTCGGATGAAAAATTCTCTTCAAACAAGCAACTTTTGGTGGTTCAATTGGATAAACCTCATTGAAATCCAAACTGAAATTAATAGATCCATGGGTATAATATCCTTCATCAGGATTTACAGTTATTTCCAATTTTGGTGAATGTGTTCTATTCGTGCTATCTGGTGATGTTATTACGTCCAACTTCACTGTGGGTGGGAGGTCCAACGAATCAAGATCCCTCTTCAAACGAATTCTGGCTGCCGATAAGTGAGAGTGAACAGCAGTGCTATTCTCATTCTCCTTTTGCTTTTTCCTTTGTAATTGGCGTAATTTCAACTATTTGAACAAAGTCAGAAATATACATACTCAGTACACATATACATTCTCACTCCCCAAAAGTTTATGTTAGTATTATCAATTGCTGGGACAGACAATGAAAAGCAGAAAAGAACAATCCCCACGTACGTACCATTACTATTGTTTTATTTTCTACTTTCTTGCTGTTTTCTAACGATCTTGATGACAAGTTGAAATGGTTGTCCTCTTTTATCCATACCTTTTCGCTGGAATCATCCAACGGCACGCGCAAACTAAAAGTACGTTAATAATCATTTTTTCAGAAGTACTGCGAAGTTGTTCGAGTTATGAGAAAAAACATACTCAACATTACTAATTATTTCGAATCAGAAAAGAGATAAGTATAGATATCCAAAGTGTCACTCGTTTAAGGCAGATGAGATTTACCAGAGGAATAACAGCCTCCTCATCTTTAAGGGCAAAAGCTATTGGGAAATTAACTAAACTTTCCACTGATGCGTCAATTGATCAGAAAAACAATGGCACAACATTAGATTTGATAACTCGTACTCTGCCTATTTTTTACTCTACAAATACTTCAAAGATATATACTATACCACTCACACTGAGTGAATGGGAAGTGCTAACTTCACTTTGTACAGCAATCCCTACTTCACTCGATCTGGTAGAAACGATGCTTAAGGAAATCATCGCGCCTTACTTTCTGGAGACTCCAAGACAAAGGATTTCAGACGTCCTGTCCTCAAGATTCAAGCTGAAAAAATTGAGAAATCCCATTGAACTGTTAACTTTCGAGCTGACCAAATTTATGATTCAAGCTTGTGAACAACATCCTGCTCTTTATGAAACTATAAGCGGCATCATATCAATTTACTTTGAGCACATGTTAAAAGTCTTTACTGTTAAGCAGTCTGGACTCCTATCACTAGTGGGCTTTATTAATGCGTTTATCCGGTTTCCCAATTCTTCTGAGCTCACTAAATTCACTTGGAAAAAGTTAGCAAAACTTGTGCTTCATGGTTCATTTTTGAATGAGGTCGACACAACTATAAACTCCTCAGCAACGTTCGCTAATGATTCAATTGTTCAGTACTATGATGCTGGAAACGAACTATCAGGTGCTTACCTATTAGAATTAATATCTCGCTTGCAAGTTTCGCTAATATCTCACCTGTTACACACTTCGCATGCTAATGTCGATTTGAGTGAGTTTTTGTTAAACCAGCAGTATCAATTCTACAAATTTGACCAAGAAGCAACTGATATCAATAATGATACAAATTGTATTGACGAGTTTTTTTTCAACGTAAGAAGCAATAAACATTTTTTTACAGACATGTGTAAACTTTCCCTGCAGTTTTGCTCTGAGTCTCATATTCTCGACTTATCAACAGATAATCGCGCAAGGTTCTCTTTTGATACCCGGGCCTACTACTTACAAACACTGTGTTTGATTCCGTTTATCGAGGATACAGAAAGCGAACTTTTTGAGAGCTTTACGAAAGTTATTTCTGAATCTATTGATAATTTCTTTCTATCTGATGTTATTACGTCATCATTGACAAAAGCGATAGTAGCTTCTGCCTCCTTATTAAACTTTTTTACAGAGAAATTGTCTTTAACTTTGATTCGTATGTTTCCGCTGCTAGTGGCATCTCCACACATCACTACCAAAACAGTAAAAGATGTTGCAAAAATATTCACCACAGGATTATACCCTCTTAATGAGGATGCAATCGTAAGTACAATTTATTCCATGAACAACTTATTAGCTGTTTCTGAGGATGGATCTCCAGCTCCGGTGCTTCGTGAGCGTCAGTTAACAATAACATCAGGAAAAAACATCGAAAAAGATTACTTTCCCCCAAGAAATTCATCTGTAAGTTTGAATGGTACTGGTGCGCTGCTCACAAACACAACTGTGGGGCAACTCTCCTCCCATGATGTTAATAGTGGAACCACTATGACATATCATGCTTCTTTAATTTCTAATTGTGTGGCTGCAACGACAACAATTGCCTCTTATTACAATACTCAAAGCATAACAGCTTTAACCATCTCTATTCTTACGCAAAAAGTTAATTCTATGTCCAAGGAATTCGATAGTGTTATTTTAGACTCTTTAGCAAGACTTGCCCCAAATACTTCATTGACAGAATTTTCGCTTTTGCTGAAGTTCTTCAAATCGAGAACTGTTTTCGCAGCCAAAAATAATGACAATACCTTATTGAGAAATATCATCAAAGCAAAATGTGTAATATCAAAAGAATTGTTGGCCAATCATTTTTCAAGCGATTTGTATTTCATGTATCTTCACGATTTATTAGACTCCATTATTGCAAGTGGGGAAGTAGAACGATTGGAACACCATAGACCTCAAACGGAAATTTCTCGTGTTGCAGATCAAATTGCTACATATCTGGAGCCTCTTGCCGCTCTATTACCTGTTCCAGGTAGCACGCCCCTGGACATCAACAAAGACGAAGTGACTACAAACAAGTTTAGGAACGCTTGGTTCAATTTTGTCATCCATGGGTACCACCTTGGCGGGCCCATTGTCAAAGAAAATTTTTCTTTTTTATTAACCATAGCTTATAATTCACCACCACTAGCCTCCGAATTTCCTACCAATAACAAGGAGCTTTCGTTGGAAATGAATACTATTTTGCGTCGTGGTTCGTCTAATGAAAATATCAAACAACAAAAGCAACAAATAACTGAATATTTCAACACGAATATTGTTCAGTACAGGACAACCTCATCATCCAAAATCATGTTTCTCGCGGCCGCTGCTCTTTTAGAAACAATAAGATGTGAGGCGGGTGATTGTTCGAAAACTCTACTATATTTTTCTGATCCTTCCATTCTTTCCGGTTCAATTGAAAAGTGTATAGCAGTTTTATCGGTTTCCATGATTAGAAAATATGCTAAGTTAATCCAAAGGGGCAATGATGCCATATTTAACTCGAAAATGATTGCTCAGCAACTTAATAACTTGCTGCTTTGTCTTTCTCATAGGGAACCAACTTTGCAAGATGCTGCCTTTAATGCTTGCGAAATATTTATCAGATCTATTCCATCGTCGTTATGTCACCATTTGTCTCTCTATACACTATTAGATATGTTAACCGCCCTCTTTGACAGTATCTTAGACTCGGAAGCACATAAATTTGAGCCACGGTATGAATTTAAACTGAAGCACTCTCAGACAACGATATTGGTTCCAAGTTCATCATCATGGCGTACTGCAACGCTATCGAGATTGCACAAGTCAGCTAAAGAGTGGGTAAGAATAGTATTGAATAGAAGCAACCAGGATGCCAAGATTCTATTGCAATCATACATATCGGATCTCGGCGAATATAGTAGGTTGAATTCTGTTGAATTTGGTGTCTCATTTGCCATGGACATGGCTGGTTCAATTTTGCCCGCAGATAAGGAACTATCAAGACTCACTTACTATGGTCCAGAGAAACCAAATACTATATCCGGATTTATATCCTTACACTCATGGAGGTCAAAGTATCTTTTCGATACTGCCATAACATCGTCACCAGAGGATATCAAAAGGCAGATCTGTATTTCCACTCAAAACATAAGAAAAAATTTAACCTTAGGGAACAAAATTGTTACTAAAGATGTCACCGATTTTCTTGACATGTCTACTGCCTTGTTGATTCTTGGTAATGGTGCCCCAGCCTCTTTGATATATGACATTGTGCATCTCCCATTTGAAGTTTTCACTTCCGCGTCCTTAAAAATTGCTACAAATGTATGGTTAACAATCATTACCGAGAAGCCAGAAGTTGCACATCTCCTTTTAGTCGATGTATGCTATTGTTGGATGCGCTCCATTGATGATAATATTGGTCTTTATTCTCGTGATCATGACTTAAAGGGCGAAGAATATCAAAAAATGGAATACTCCCCTTACGACAAGGCCGGTATCAACAGAGATGCAAAAAATGCATCTCAAGCTATGCAGCCACATCTTCATGTCATCAAGTTTTTTGCTTCGCATTTTGAAGGAACCTTATTTCAAAGTGACTCTTTATTAAAAATATTCACGAAATGTGTGCTATATGGTATTAAAAATATGTATAAGGCTTCACTACATCCGTTTGCTAGAATGATTCGCCACGAATTGTTGTTATTCGCAACTCTTGTATTAAATGCAAGCTATAAACAAGGATCCAAGTATACGGGCCGCTTGTCTCAAGAAATTACGAAGGGCGCCCTAAGTTGGTTTAAAAGACCAGTCGCCTGGCCTTTCGGCTCAAATGAGCTTAAAATCAAAGCTGATTTATCTACTACTAGGGACCTTTTCCTTCAGCTCAATAAATTAAGCTCGCTAATGGCACGTCATTGTGGTAAAGATTACAAAATTTTAAACTATTTTTTGGCAAGTGAAATCCAGCAAATTCAAACCTGGCTTACTCCGACTGAAAAGATTGAAGGGGCCGACAGTAACGAGCTTACAAGTGATATAGTAGAGGCTACGTTCGCAAACGATCCAATATTGGCAATAAACCTATTACAACGATGTTATAGCAATAGAGCGGAGGAGGTATTAATGGGCTTAATCTCGAAGAATCCCTTGATGTGTGTGGGATCTGCAAGTGCCCTTGACTTATTCATAAAGGGAAGCCATTCAAGCACTAAAAAAGATTTACACGTAACTTTGTATTGGACGCCAGTGAGCCCCTTAAAATCTATCAATCTTTTTCTTCCCGAGTGGCAAGGTAATTCCTTCATATTGCAATTTAGTATCTATTCTTTGGAATCACAGGATGTGAACTTGGCATTTTTTTATGTCCCCCAAATTGTACAATGTTTGAGATATGACAAAACTGGATACGTTGAAAGGTTGATTTTGGATACTGCTAAGATTAGCGTGTTATTTTCTCATCAGATTATTTGGAATATGCTTGCTAATTGTTACAAAGATGATGAAGGCATACAAGAAGACGATATCAAACCTACTCTGGATCGCATCCGGGAGCGTATGGTTTCAAGTTTTAGTCAATCTCATCGGGCCTTTTACGAACGTGAATTTGAATTCTTCGATGAAGTCACTGGCATATCGGGTAAGCTGAAACCATATATCAAAAAAAGCAAGGCGGAAAAGAAGCATAAGATTGATGAAGAAATGAGTAAAATCGTGGTAAAACCTGACGTTTATTTGCCCTCTAATCCTGACGGTGTAGTTATTGATATTGATCGGAAAAGTGGTAAGCCACTTCAATCCCATGCCAAGGCGCCTTTCATGGCAACCTTCAAAATAAAGAAAGAGATACAGGACCCTTTGACCAGCACAACCAAGGAAGTTGAAAAATGGCAAGCAGCTATCTTTAAAGTTGGAGACGACTGTAGACAGGATGTTTTAGCGTTACAATTAATTTCGCTGTTTAGGACCATATGGTCTAGTATCGGCTTGGATGTCTACGTTTTCCCCTATAGAGTCACTGCAACAGCGCCAGGTTGTGGTGTCATTGATGTGTTACCTAATTCGGTATCCCGAGATATGTTAGGACGTGAGGCTGTTAATGGACTATACGAATATTTCACCAGTAAATTTGGTAATGAATCTACTATTGAATTTCAGAATGCTCGAAACAACTTTGTCAAATCCTTAGCGGGATATAGCGTGATTTCGTACCTGTTACAATTCAAGGACAGACATAACGGTAACATTATGTACGATGATCAAGGACATTGTCTACATATCGATTTTGGGTTTATTTTCGATATTGTTCCAGGTGGCATCAAGTTCGAGGCAGTCCCGTTTAAGCTGACTAAAGAAATGGTTAAAGTGATGGGTGGTTCACCTCAAACTCCAGCGTACCTGGATTTTGAAGAGCTTTGCATCAAGGCGTATCTAGCCGCCCGCCCACACGTGGATGCCATTATTGAGTGTGTTAACCCCATGTTGGGAAGTGGTCTGCCTTGCTTCAAGGGTCATAAGACCATCAAGAATTTAAGGGCAAGATTTCAACCTCAAAAAACTGACCATGAAGCTGCGCTATATATGAAAGCACTAATTCGTAAGAGTTACGAAAGCATCTTCACCAAAGGTTATGATGAGTTCCAAAGACTAACAAACGGCATTCCGTACTGATGTCACACAAACAATATATATATACTCAGATACGCATTGATGTTACACGTAGATGATGTTCTTTTAATTCTTTTTGTATATCATTGTATTCATTGTATTCCATTGTTTTTTAATCTTATCTTGCTTCAGTGAATGACGCCGGTCACACTCACGTGCCTGATCCACGGATTGTGCCAAGCCATTTGGGCACGGTGTCAAATTGCCTAAAAAAAGGCCGAGAACCGCAAAAGGGCGGCCGTGCGAAACCGGGCAATGTCCTTTGTCCTTTCGAGCATCTCGGCGCCGAACTCGGCAAAGGTCCTGACCAATCACTAAAGGAATTAGTGCATACGAGAAAATTTGAACCCTTCAGTTGTTCTCCGCAGACGACTTTAATCATTAAACCTCCAATCGCTGCCGGTTTTCGGAAAGGCAAGCACAAAAAGGGAGGACAACGAAATCTTTTATTATATATATAATCTTCCGGTTTTAGAGGTCAAGCAACAAGAGTGTTTCATTCAAATCAATTTTCCCTCATTTCTCTCCCTCTTTTCTTAGATCTTGTAGAGTAAAACGAAGGTAATAGGAACTATCATTATTACTATAGATATACAATGCTGTCTGCACGTTCTGCCATTAAGAGACCTATTGCTCGTGGTCTTGCGACAGTCTCCAATTTCACTAGAAATTCAAAAGTCAACCAAAATCTATTAGAAGATCACTCTTTCATTAATTACAAGCAGAATGTGGAAACGCTGGATATTGTAAGGAAAAGACTGAATAGGCCATTTACCTACGCAGAGAAGATCTTGTACGGGCACTTGGATGACCCTCATGGTCAAGATATTCAAAGAGGTGTGTCGTACCTGAAATTGAGGCCAGATCGTGTTGCCTGTCAAGATGCCACTGCTCAAATGGCCATCTTGCAATTTATGTCAGCTGGTTTACCACAGGTCGCTAAGCCAGTTACTGTTCATTGTGATCATTTGATTCAAGCACAGGTTGGTGGTGAGAAGGATTTAAAAAGGGCTATAGATCTAAACAAGGAAGTCTATGACTTTTTAGCCTCTGCCACTGCCAAGTATAACATGGGTTTCTGGAAGCCTGGTTCCGGTATCATTCATCAAATTGTTTTGGAAAACTACGCTTTCCCAGGTGCCTTAATCATTGGTACTGACTCCCATACACCAAACGCTGGTGGTTTGGGTCAATTGGCTATCGGTGTTGGTGGTGCTGACGCTGTTGATGTTATGGCAGGTCGTCCATGGGAGTTGAAGGCTCCAAAGATCTTAGGTGTTAAATTGACTGGTAAAATGAATGGCTGGACTTCTCCAAAAGATATTATTTTAAAATTAGCCGGTATTACAACCGTTAAAGGTGGTACTGGTAAAATTGTTGAATACTTCGGTGATGGTGTTGACACTTTCTCTGCCACAGGTATGGGTACCATTTGTAATATGGGTGCTGAAATTGGTGCAACCACTTCTGTTTTCCCATTCAACAAATCTATGATCGAATATCTGGAAGCCACTGGTCGTGGTAAGATTGCTGACTTTGCTAAATTATACCATAATGACCTGTTGTCAGCTGATAAAGATGCTGAATACGACGAGGTCGTTGAAATCGACTTGAATACTTTGGAACCATACATTAATGGTCCGTTCACTCCAGATTTGGCTACACCGGTTTCTAAGATGAAGGATGTTGCTGTTGCTAACAACTGGCCATTGGACGTCAGGGTCGGTTTGATCGGATCTTGTACCAACTCTTCCTATGAAGATATGTCTCGTTCTGCATCCATTGTTAAAGATGCCGCCGCTCATGGTTTGAAATCCAAGACTATTTTCACTGTTACTCCAGGTTCTGAACAAATCAGAGCTACTATTGAACGTGATGGTCAATTAGAAACTTTTAAGGAATTTGGTGGTATTGTTTTGGCTAATGCCTGTGGTCCATGTATTGGTCAATGGGACCGTAGGGATATCAAGAAGGGCGACAAGAACACCATTGTTTCCTCTTACAACAGAAACTTTACTTCTAGAAATGATGGTAACCCACAGACCCATGCTTTTGTTGCATCTCCAGAGTTGGTTACCGCATTCGCCATTGCTGGTGACTTGAGATTTAATCCTTTAACAGATAAACTAAAGGATAAGGATGGAAATGAGTTTATGTTAAAGCCACCACACGGTGACGGTTTGCCACAAAGGGGCTATGATGCTGGTGAAAACACCTATCAAGCTCCACCTGTAGACCGTAGTACTGTTGAAGTTAAAGTTTCGCCAACTTCAGACCGTCTGCAATTGTTGAAACCATTCAAGCCTTGGGACGGCAAAGATGCTAAAGACATGCCAATCCTGATTAAGGCAGTGGGTAAGACCACCACTGATCATATTTCTATGGCTGGTCCATGGTTGAAATACAGAGGTCATTTAGAAAATATTTCCAACAACTATATGATTGGTGCTATTAATGCCGAAAACAAGAAAGCTAACTCCGTGAAAAATGTATATACCGGTGAATACAAAGGTGTTCCAGACACCGCTAGAGATTACAGAGACCAAGGTATCAAATGGGTTGTTATTGGTGATGAAAATTTTGGTGAAGGTTCTTCTCGTGAACATGCTGCTTTGGAACCAAGATTCTTGGGTGGTTTTGCTATCATCACGAAATCATTTGCCCGTATCCATGAAACTAACTTGAAGAAACAAGGTCTATTGCCATTGAACTTTAAGAACCCAGCTGATTACGACAAGATTAACCCAGATGACAGAATTGATATTCTTGGTTTAACCGACTTGGCTCCAGGTAAGCCTGTGACAATGAGAGTCCATCCAAAGAATGGTAAGCCATGGGACGCTGTATTGACTCATACCTTCAACGAGGAACAAATTGAATGGTTTAAGTATGGTTCTGCCTTAAACAAGATTAAGGCTGATGAGAAGAAATAATGGAAACATTATTTTAGTTCAGTCACTTGAAAGGTTTTTATTTATTTTGCCTTCTGTACACCGTACCCTTGTTTATCTTTTTGCCTTAAATTTAATGACGTTCGGCTGAAGAAGTCAACACTATGAAGTATATCTCGTAATTTATGATCGTATATTATTTATTTATTGATTGTTTTATTGTTTATTTATTTATTTAAGTACGCTTACTGTACATACATAAAAAGCAAAACTTTTATATCATTTTTCTAAGGATCATACATTTTGTTTGGTTAGAATAAAGATGTTTTATAGTCAATTAAAGAAAAAAAAAGATTGTCAATATTTGGAACATGAATTGTTTCTATTCTAACCGCTTTAAAAGTTGTCACAGAAGCTCACGTTTTAGACATATTGTCTAAAAACAAAATGGTCTCTAGCGGGATCGAACCGCTGATCCCCGCGTTATTAGCACGGTGCCTTAACCAACTGGGCCAAGAGACCAAATTAATTTATAGTTGTGTTTAGTAGAGGACATTTTTATCTAAGTATTAGCCGGACTTCTGACCTAAACTTAAACTTGTTGTTCAATATCTATGTTTTGATAATTATGTTGGAATGAAAATCAACTACTGTCCATCTACTAGTATATATCATACTTTTGATAAGTAGTAGTTTAGTAAGTCGTAATTGTTGTAATATAAATCAACTATCATCTACTAACTAGTATTTACGTTACTAGTATATTATCATATACGGTGTTAGAAGATGACGCAAATGATGAGAAATAGTCATCTAAATTAGTGGAAGCTGAAACGTAAGGATTAATAATGTAATAGGATAAATGAATAACAACATATAAAACGATGATAATAATGTTTATAGAATTGTGTAGAATTGCAGATTCTTTTTTATGAATTCCTAAATCCCCGAGGAGAACTTCTAGTATATCTACATACCTAAATTATTGCCTTATAAAAAATGGAATCCCAACAATTACATCAAAATGTACTCTTATCTCAGTAATAATTAAGAATAAGTCTGGTTCAGACATAATTCAGAACATTTATGATAGGCTTTTGGTGATAGCTCATCTTTTTATATACTAAGTTCTGGACAATTAATAGATCTTTATCTTACTAGTGCATGAAATTCTATTATTAGAATTTGCCTACTCCAATTTAATTGGTATCATCATAAGAATGTTTGTATTCATTTATTCAACATTATTAGTATCATGTTAAAGAATGTTCGTCATCACCTACTCCAATTCATAAGAATAAATGCATAGTTACAGTCACTTATTCCAACATATTCTGTATCCATAAAAAGATTAGCGTCCTAAGTAATTAAATTCTAGTAATTGTTTCAAGATCGACCAAATTCTTATCTCAAAACTAAGAAAAAGGGGGATATTAATTTCAGTAAAGTTCGTTTTATAAAAGTAAAGTACTTTTAATAGAAAGTAAGGTTATATATAATTTTACAACACATTACGCATACTTATGGTTTTTGGCCAGCGAAAACAGTTTCAAAAGATTGTTGGAAGTCTGCGATAATGTCATCAATAAATTCAATACCAACAGAGACACGAATTAAGTCCTTGGTAACACCAGAAGCTAGCTTTTCTTTGTCATTTAATTGTTTGTGGGTAGTGAAGTATGGAGCAATGACTAAGGTCTTGGCATCACCAACATTGGCCAAGTTAGAAGCAAGTTTCAAATTGTCAACAACTTGAGCACCGGAAAGCTTGAATGGATCGGTTTCCTTGTCAGCGTTTGGCAAGTCTTTTACACCGAAGGATAAGACACCACCGAAACCATTAGATAGATACTTCTTAGCATTTTCATGGTGAGAATGCGATGCTAGACCAGGGTAGGAAACCCAAGATACATATGGGGATTGTTCTAACCACTTTGCTAACTTCAATGCGTTCTCACCATGTCTCTCAGCCCTCAAAGATAATGTTTCGACACCTTGTAATAGCAAGAAAGAAGCAAATGGGTTCATCAATGGACCCAAATCTCTTAATAATTCAGTTCTAACATGGACGATGTATGCCAAGTTACCGTAGGCTTCGTTGTAAATCGTACCGTGATAACCTTCAGCAGGTTGAGAAAATTGAGGAAACTTCTCTGGATAGTCCTTCCATGGGAATTTTCCGGAATCAACAATAATACCACCAATAGTAGTACCATGACCACCAATCCATTTGGTAGCAGAGTGTGTGACAATGTCAGCACCGTATTTAATTGGTTGACAGAAATAACCACCGGCACCGAATGTGTTGTCAACAACCACTGGAATACCGTGTTTGTGAGCGATTGCAACAATCTTTTCAAAATCTGGGACATTGTACTTTGGATTACCGATAGTTTCTAAGTAAACAGCTTTGGTTCTTTCATCGAAGACCTTTTCAAAATCTTCTGGATTGTCACCTTCAACAAATCTAGCTTCAATTCCAAACCTTTTGAAAGAAATTTTGAACTGGTTGTAAGTACCACCATATAGGTACGAGGTGGAAACGATGTTGTCACCAGTGTGTGCCAAACCTTGAATAGCAAGGGTTTGGGCAGCTTGACCAGAGGAAACAGCCAGAGCAGCAGCACCACCTTCTAAAGCAGCAATTCTTTCTTCCAAAACATTACTGGTAGGGTTTTGGAAACGGGAATACACGTAACCTGGAACTTCTAGACCAAACAATTGTGAGCCATGCTTAGAGTTCTCAAAAACATAGGAGGTAGTGGCGTAGATTGGAACGGCTCTAGATCTGTGAGCGTTGTCACCAGGGTTCTCTTGACCAGCGTGAAGTTGAACAGTATCGAAATGGGATGGCATTTTATGAATGTGGGGTTAATAGAACTATATCTATGTATCTGAGGATCTTTATAGACACAAGAAACGTAACATTAAAAAACTAAATGGTTGGAAAAAGAAAACTTCCTCTACATCGAACAGTTCAGTCAACCTTATATATCTTGCTTTTTCCATAGATTGTGTTCAATTGGACAAGGTGCCACCTATTCGACATTTCGCTTAATATGTTACACAGTTTTTATGAGGATGGCGCTTTGACTAACTTTAGTCATTTGTTACCACCACAGTTCTCCAGCACAGATAGCTTCACGTGCCATTTACTCCGTTGCCATCACGTGACTGTAAATCGTGATGTCAAAAATAAAAATAATGAGAGCTAAGGGATTCGAACCCTTGCATCCGAAGATATCAGAGATTTTAGAGGTTAAATCCACCTAAATCTGACGCCTTAAACCACTCGGCCAAACTCCCACTGTTTGTTGAAGGAAGTAAACTTAACTATTACCTATACTGTAATCTCGAAGTCGATGGAAATTTAAGTAACAAAAATATTCGTGAGATATGGGTGAATTTTGAGATAATTGTTGGCAATTCACTGTTGATAAAGGCAATATTATTTGGTATATAGAATATACTAGAAGTTCTCCTCGAGGATATAGGAATTCAGGAGATGGAAGTAGTAATTATACATAAGTCTGTGAATGCTTCAATTGTCATTATATATGTTTTCATTCATTTCCTATCAATCCTTGCGTTTCAGCTTCCACTAATTTCGATGGCTGTTTCCCATCATTTATGTCCTCTTGTAGCAGCAGATATAATCATATACGATTAATGGGAATACTAATCGATAGACGTTAGTTGAATCTTGTTCCAACTTAGTGGACTATTGAGTAAGGTGTTATAAAATTTATCACTATAAACACTACTTAGGTCTTGAGAATGCTCGCCATAGTAAAAAGGGGAGAAAAAGAAGATCTTCTAATGTACATCATTAAGCATAGTACTCAATAACTTCCCAGTTTAACCCCTCGCTGGTTACAATTGAGCCTTTCTTTAAATTTTCGTAGCTTTGTGGAATTCTCTTAACTTCCTTACCATAGCTCAACAAGGAGTCAAATTTGCCGGAATCTTTTTCCAATAATCTGATGAAGTTCAAACCCTCAGTAGTATTTTCATTCTTTTTGGACAAAAATCCTTGAACCCATCTACCAATGACTATAACTAACCCATCATAGGCTCCGTCAACAACTTTAAGGACAATTGATTTGGCACTTGATGTAAATTTCTCATTATTTGGCGAGACGATGACAAGATCTTCTCTTGATGGGTCAACAGGTTGCCACAATTCTCTGAAAGGGACACTTTCCTTGTCGGCACCAAACGGGTAAACAGCACCAGTTTCTTCGACACAACCAGAATCCCAATTTTTCCAACTGGTGTTTATCTCACCACGGTGGGTATTTGGAACATTCAAGTACACATTTGTATCCAACCAGAAGTTGAAATCTTGAGTAATGACACCATTACCCATATCATTAACTTTAACGGTTTTATTTGTACCGGCAAACGCCCATTCGAATGGAAAAGCTAACTCATTATTACCGGTTGGTTTAACAAAAGGCCTCAAAGATATGTAATGGCCGTCAGTAGAAACAGAGGATAAGGTGAACGTTCTTTCGTTTGGATGAGGGCCTACCTGAAACAAAAGTCTTTTTAATAATGCTGGCATTGTGCTTTGTAGAATTGTTTGTTTGTTTTTTATGGTCTCAGTATTCTTTTTTAAAATATGTTCATTTATGGCATGGAAGGTAGAGTTGACTTTATATTCATAGCACCTCGGGCAATTTACGACCGAGGGACTATGAAATTCACTTCAACCAAAACGGAGCGGAAGCCATACCAGCGGAAAAGCTTTTACGTGAACGAATTCAAAAATAAAGATTCAGTTTCAAGTTTCTTGTTTAAATCGGATCTTTTATAATTGGCGTAATAACACATCAGGGAACTAAAATTTAAAATTTGAAGACTATGTTACATGATATTTAGTTATCGTGTTCTATAAATGTACCATATAAAAAAACGTCTTTACGTTTTGGATCTTGAGCAAGAATCCTAGTAAAATGAGAAATGAAAGAGATAATGAACTAAAAGATGAAATGGCTAAATAGTTGAATTTCATTAGTGAAAAACATCTATTTAGCTAAAAGGGCAGAGTAATGTAACTTAGTTAGAAATTGTGTTACATTGGTTTGGATATTGCCTGTCAGTAAGTGGTTGAGGGAATAAACCATTGTACATTAACCTCTGGGCATCCCATTCTAAACTGGATTCTGTCTTGTAACACCAGATAATCCAACCCCCTCTCATTTCAAAGGCATCTAATTGGGCCTCAACGAAACGTCTTGTGTTTTCTTTTCTTTCATCGGACCATGAAGTGATATCATCATTGTTAGCACAGGATCCAATGTAAGAAGATGTTTGGTCACCGTTAACCCAAGAGCCATCGTATCTAGCACCGAAACCAACACTATTCAACCATTTGGTACAGTCGGTCAAAGCGGCAGCAAATTCACCACAAACCGTCCAGTGAGATTCATTCAAGACCCCAGTACCCCATTCACAAGCAACCTTTATACGTTCTTCAATAGGCTTTTCCAATTGATCAGAAGCAAAAACTTGGTAATGATGATGGTCGATAGTGACACCCCAGTAGCCATTGTCTTCAGTCATAAAGTCGTCCCAATAATTGAATGGTTGGAAAGCGTCATGGATGATAATAACCTGGTCACTCTTGATGTTGTTTCTCAAATATTCGTAAGCTGGCGCCAAATATTCCTTCTTCATTTTATCCATATCTAAAACAGGACCTAATGGTTCATTAATCAATTCGATACCGATAACGGTGTCCAGGTATTCATCAGCAGAGTATTTTTTCAGTATGTAGTTCAAAGCCTTAGTAGTGACAGCCAAATTACTATCCTCCAAAAACTTATATGAATCTCTCAAACCAGAGTTATCAAATCCATTTTGAGAACCAGCTGCACCATGCAGATCAACCCAGACCTTCAAACTGTTATTTTTTGCCCAGCCAATAGCTTGGTCCAGGTAGGCTTCTTGTAAGCCACTAACGTAAGGGTCATTGTCCAAAGTTTGGAAAGCCCAATAACCAATAGGAATTCTAACAAGGTTAAAACCTTGAGAAGCGATGTTGGCGAAATCTTGTTCTTTGTAGAAAGTTGACCAATGGCTCTCTAAACGACTTTTAGCCAGGTCCTTTCCTAAATACTGACAGAAATGGTATTCATCGACGGGAATACCTTCATCGTTATCATCATTAGTACGGAATGCTTCAAACAAAGATGGTGTAATATAAGGCTCAAGAACTAACCAACCACCAATGTTGACACCACGGATTGGCTCTCCAAGGGCACCGTGGCCGTAATCGTAGAATCTCTTTTTATTCTCTTCATGAACAAATTGGATAGAAGAAGGATCTCTTGCAGGTACTGGTGTGGCGATGACTGATGACACAGTCAACAGTGTATATAATAGTGTTTTAAGCGAAAGCATTTTAGTCGGTTTAATTAACTAAAAGAAAGAACAGACAAAAACAGAGCCTTTGTTGTTACTTTTAGTTTTAGGAGTTATTTCTTATTTCTCAGACGATATATAAAGATCATTATTCGAGGTCAAAAACAATTATTTAAACAACCTGTGAAAATATAAGTGTTCTGTTTCAGAGATTCCGCCCAACTTATATAAATTTTTAATCGTATGATCCACGCCATTTCATTCATGGTGTCTTTCCTTCGTAGCTGCTAATATGACGATATGGGATGGCAAGTTCAAATTTGTTACACCACTAATCCATATGTACACACACAGGTACGTATCACGCTAAGATCATAATGGTGTCCTCGAGAGAGGAACCCAGCAGGATCGGTGGGCATCTCTGGCAAGCCACGGTCTTGAGGTTACGGAATTTCACCGTGCGGTGTTGTCTGTGTGCAATCATGTTTTTTTTGCAACGCGGGAAGCTCACGGGCTTGTCTGAGGCAGGGTGTGCACCGCACTGAAAGCCTTGGAGAAGAATGCCTGGGCAATTTTTCAAGCATTATTTATAGTAAACAACAACGCGCGTGCCATGTATAATTCTATAAAAAGAAACGTTCGGAAGCAAGCCATTAGATATTATAGTTATAACAATATATACGTATGCTGGCGGAGTTTGAAGTCGCGTTTCAGATTCGAGCAAGAAAACTGTATAAAACTGACTGAAACAGGCAAATGCTCGTATGATCTGGCTTTTCTTTTTTTGGCTTCAAGGGCGGAGGCTTGTCATTGACGAGAAGTAAATATTGATTGTTCCAAAAATTACACACAAAAGAGTATTTATTATATATTGCGGAAGCAGGCTCCCTGCGTTACTTAAGGTTAATTTATATTCAATTTTTAGTAACGTTCAGTTGTTACGTCTCAATATACGGAGGAGATTCCTCTTTTTCTCCAATAGTCACTTACCGCATGCCATTCCCCCCTTACATTGCGTATAGCGTTAACAACGCTCTTGGGAAATACTTCTTTCATCGTATATCCCATTTCCTTTAAGGTATGCAGTGCAGATTTACCAACCATAGAGAAACTTTCCACTTCGACGTGGTCGGGCAGTAACTGATGGTGTATACGTGGATAGGCTATTGTTTCTAATATAGGCATATTATACCAGTAAGTCCTCACAATTGCTTGCAAAACACTCGTAGTGATTCTTGAACCACCCGACGCACCCACCACAAGGTCTGGGATCCCCAGTTCTGATAGTACGATGGTTGGTGCAGTAGATGATAAAGGCCTTTTTCCAGGTTCGGGGAAATTGTATATGGAGGGAGCCAGTTCAAAACTGTTAGATCTGTTAAATTGAGCGAAATCATCCATTTCATTATTGAAAATTACCCCTGTTTTTGAGTCATGTACCAGGGAACCGAACAACAGATTGACTGTCGTTGTCAAAGAGACAGCATTACCATGAGAATCCACTATACTAAAGTGTGCAGTTCCATGAGGGTTATTAATATCGTAAGCTGGATCATAAAGCGTCCAGTTTTCTAATGTTTTGAAGCTACCATCTTGAGAGTTGCTTCTAATAGTTTTCACCGCTCTCAAGGCCCATTCAGGATTCAACACCTCTTCGATATGCTTCGGCAATTTGTCACCTTGAAAGTCGCCCAATCTACTTCGCGCGCTTGCCATCCATTTCATGCTTTCGAGCAAATGGTAGGTAGTTTCTTCCACGTAATCACCTCCTTCTTGATTTTGAAAATTGTCCATTATCCTTAATGCTGCGAGCAGTGCAGCCCCAGAACTTGAACCGCTACTTGTCAATACAGTCATATCATTATCAGGAATGAAGTTTGCACCCTGCCTGATTTTCATGGACAGTGGTTTGGTAACGTGGACATCATAAGATTCAACGTCTCCTAAGTTCATTATTCCATTGTATTTTTCTATGGTGCTAACCATCGATTTGGCAATCCAGTGATCAGGGTCATAGAATGGAGCAACGGTGCCATTTTTTGCTAGTTCCATTAACATACTGGATAGTGCTGGTCTCTTGATCCAATCCCCTTCTTTCAAAACACCATCCTGGGTTGAGTTCAATACAAACGACCAATCCTCTTTCAATGTGAGGAAAACATCTTCGTAAAGTTCTAAGGTGGCACCGAGTGCTTCACCTATTTGCCAACCGGTGATTCCTAATTTCGCCACTGGTTCGATTAAATCAGACCAATCAACTCGGCCGCTTCCCCTCTCTTTGAATAACCGATAGAGACCCATGAGTTCTCCGGGAACACCAACCGCAAGTCCTCCTATCTTTGAACATAAGGAACAATTTTCAAACATAAATTTATGCGAACCCATGGGTGCCTTTTCTCTAAAATCAATAGATAAATGATCTTCATCGCTTTTACCAGAAAACACCACATAACCACCGCCTCCAATACCGCTATTGAAAAAGTTTACCATACCTTTACAAAGAGCTTGTGTTACTGCTGCGTCTGCAGCGTTGGAGTCGGGGAATTTCAACAAGACTTCATTTATAGTTAAATTACTACAAATCTCCAAATCGGAGCTAATAGCGCCATGCAAGCCGACTTTTAGGAGTCGGCTATCAGGCGTCAAACTGGGGCGTCGAAGTAAAGGATCAATATCAATATTATGGTGGTCCTTATCGCTACCGCTGTCATAGTCAAAATATGCTGCAGATTTTTCAAAATCTCGATTAGCAAAGCCTCGAAGAAGATGGTTTATTTTTTCCAGAGTTTCTTGAGAGGCAAATGATACCATTTCTGTCGGAATTCCAAATGTTAACGTACATAGTATTAGCAGAGTGAGTGTACGCAATATGGGATAGGTATTTGAAGTCGAAGGAACTTTTATATTACGAAGTAGCATAACTGTGGGGTCTGGTTTGTTCTACTTTTGTCTTATCTTTTTGTGCGGCCTACTATCTCTCACTTGTATCAGCTTAGATTTTCTAATCTATCGTTTAAAGTAGTCACCACAATAATGAATCAGGATTGTGATTTGTGGAAGAAACAAGAGAATAAAGTTCAAAAAAGTGCCTAATATACACACATGTACATATATTTGTGTATGCAGATTAGGAAGTTGAATGGATCAATGCTGTTATATTCCCTTAAAGAAAATTGATAAGCGGGCAAAAATCGGCACTAAGATACTCGAAGCGGCGGAACTTTTCTTTTGATCAACATCAGGCACAGCCGCTGAGTAATACAATTATGATTATATCGATAACGTAGACAAAATCTGGAAATTTCTCCCATTCTCACTTTTCATATGTCAACAAACGCTTGTGTGGAGATGGTTCAAATCTACCACACTTTCCAATGGTACATTGAGCACATTACCATGAGCCACCACACTTCCCAAGTCTTAGTACACTGAGTCGGGTAAGTTTATAACATAACTGAAAATGTTCTCACAAGTTCGAAGTTATAATATGAGGTCTGTACTATAAAATGAAGAAGGCACCTAGGTCACAATCAAAGCAAAAAAATAGCAATGACAAGATACTATTGTGAATATTGTCACTCATATCTGACTCATGACACGTTAAGTGTTCGTAAGTCGCACTTGGTCGGTAAGAACCACCTTCGAATAACAGCAGACTATTACAGGAACAAAGCAAGAGATCTTTCTAGTAAGAATGGCCATAAAAGACATCACATTGGAAAGAGGGGAAGGAGGGAAAGAGAGAAAAGTAACGAAAATGAGAAGCTGAAGGTCGCATGCCTTTCAAATAAAGAGAAAAGACGAAACTTGAATGTGAAGAAAATGAACCAAAAGGAACTGTCACAGACATCGATAAATACTTTGCAGTCTTTATACGACGGCTCTCCGGGATACTCCAAAGTATTTGTGGATACTAATAGGTTTGATATAGGTGATTTGGTCAAGGCTAGCAAATTACCCCAAAGAGCTAATGAACGGTCCGCGCAACATTCGCTCAAACAAACTTCAAGATCCAGAGATGAAACATGTGAGAGCAACCCATTTCCTAGACTGACGAGTCCGAAGAAGTTGGAACCGCCAAAGATACTATCACAATGGAGCAACACTATTCCGAAAACCTCTATATTCTACACTACAGATATACTACAAACCACGATTAAGGAATCAAAGAAGCGGATGCTTTCGGACGGCGTGAGGAAATCATCAACCACCAATGGATTTAAAAGGAGACGGTATGGAAATTAATGTTTATTCGATTAGATTATTAAATATTATTATGTAGAGTATTTTCATCCCAAGTATAAAAGATAAATGTTAACAACGAATTAACATGGCATGACGAGAGAGTAAAAGACGAAGAATTAAAGTTTGAAATTAATTGAATTGAAAAAAAGAGGTGTGCGGAATGCAATTATTAGTTGAGTGTGCGCTATCATTAGTATCATGAGAATTAAAAAATTGAAGTGTCCAACATTTGAGTGTTTAAAACGGGTACCGTTTCTTCTTTCATCTTTTATGGTGTTTCAGAAAGCACTTGCTTTTCTTCATCATTAGGTTGTAGTTTCTTATCATGGTTGCTACCTGACCGGAAAGAAATGAATATCATGCCGATAAGCCCAAGTAACAAAACTCCAACAACGACGATAATGAATGATATTATGAATACGGCAAGTATGTTTTCGAGCGGTTCATTTTCGAAGTTGAAATTTGATAAATCTGCAGATCCTGAAACGAGCGTATGCACATCTCCGTTCGCTTTCTCATCCGAATTTAAAATCTTCGTCAGCAATTTAAAGATCTCATCCCCTATACTGCTCTTGACGCTATGATGTCCATCGCACATGGATTTGGAGCTTAATAATGCAACGCTAGATGGCTCATCGAGAAAATTACCTTCGACCATTTCTTGTCTTCTATATCGTTTTTATCGTACTTAGTCTATAATGCGAAAAGAATAATTTGTTACTTGTGAGAGAGAATGTGTGCGTGTGCGAAGGAGTATCCTACAATACCAACAAAAAACTGAAGAAAGCTTTTAAAACATTTATTAGATATACTTACCCACAGAAAGACTGCCTCAATATATATAAATCTATCAAGGACCTTATACGATTCTTCTTTTTTTTTGTGCAGTTACATCTAAGTGTGTATGACTTGGTACCCAATTAGTAATACAGCGACGCACCACGGAGTTCCTCTACCTACATACGTAACCCTTTTTTCCTTGTTCAAAAAATTTCCTTTTTTCCCTTTTTGTTTTTGTTTTCGATCTCGCAAAACTCATCTCTTTACTCTTTTCTGTTAAATCGCCGCTCTTGAAAGAACGGGTGTTCTTTTTAAGCCGCAACGCTTGTGCGGACTTTTCACTGGCTTCTCCAGATAGCTCCAAAAGAAAGCGCGCGGTGTTCTATTGTTTCTCTTTTTGCAGTCCGTTTTTCGGAAATCACATGTAGCTAGCCCTCCATTCGACCCGAGCGGTGCGGCCATTGCCCTGGATTCCTTCTACAAACCCGACGAGTGTCGAGTCAGCAAGCCCCGCGGCTATAGCCTCAGAATGTGTTCTCTCGCTTTCCCGATCCGTAATTAAAGAGAAAGTGAGAAGGTGTCCCATTAATATGAGTCGACTGCAATTCATTCAACCTAACATTTGTTTAGGAATGAATGTATAACAATTGCATATAGAGTCACCCTTACCACTCTAGCTATTCAAACGATCTTCGAAAAAGAAAAAGATTCGTATGAAAACCTACTTTATTCACATTCACCTTTTTTTTCCTTCTTTTTTTCGTTTACGCGTTAATACATCGATTATGAACTTTTGAGGAAAAGTAATTGCCGCAGCGTCTGTCGTACCAGACGACTGTTGTTTTCCATTACCAGAAGAGGATAATAGTGTATTTTTTTATGTGACATTTGTAAGCCGATGGGGCACTATTTTTCAGCTAAAAAGAACAGAAATTTAAGTGAGTACTGCTCACATGTTATGTGGAAATCAGAACAGCTCACACGTAAGAAGGATCCAGAGAAAAAGCGGGAAACGGCTTTTTCGTTCGAGGTCTCGGCGGCTCTTAACGTCGCAAAATGAAAATAAAACTTAAAATCATATACTGTTGATCAGCATTTTCGATGAAACGGACTAAAGAGAAAGTTGGGATACTCCTTTTTCTAGACATTTACCGCTCTGTTGTCTATTGAAATGTTGTACACTAGTTGTTACAACGTGGTTATTATCAAAAAATAATGCCATCTTTCCAAATGTTCTTTTTGAATAAGAACAGCTAAACAGAATTTGCAATTTCTTGTCTAGGAAATGTTCAAAGTGCTTGCGATGCAGGTGTTACCATCGTTATATTTAGTCAAAACGAATTATATCACCATATACGAACCAATTATGCATCTTAAAAAATGTAATTTATTTACCCGACCAATGTTGTACTTGTCCCAATAAATCAAGAAAAAAATGTACAACTACAAGAGTGTTATAAGAAGAAGGGGTGTTAAGTCAAAGACCAGTCCAAATTATCGGTCATTTGGTTAGCTAGCCTTAAAAAGACAGTCACATCACCGCATTACGTCAAGTCAGAATGTTTTCCGTTGCTTCTAGAAGATTCGTGCTTAATGCTTCGGTCTTACCATTGAGATTGTGCAATAGAACTTTGGCAACCACAAGAATATCCTATAATGTCATGCAAGATTTGTATTTGAGGGAACTGAAAGAAACAAAGCTGGCCCCAAGCACTTTGCAAGACGCCGAAGGCAACGTTAAACCTTGGAATCCACCAAAAAAACCAAGTCTACCAGAATTAGAACTTCAAGGTCCAGACGCATTGAAGGATTACACTGAGCAAAATGTAGAAACCGCTCATGTGACCAAAGAGTCTGCAGAGGGTGAGTCAGAACCAATTGAAGAGGATTGGCTAGTTTTGGATGATGCCGAGGAAACCAAAGAGAGTCATTAGGCTTTTCACCTCATCCTCTTTAACAAAAAGAAGAAAAAGCAGCTGAATGAATAAATTAAAAACAAGATCATTATTTCTACCTCACTTCCTTTCATTTTTATATTCGGATCTAATACAATAAAGAAAAAGCAAAATATTCTGCGCACCTTTTGTAATCAGCCACACAAAACGCAGACTTTTCTTTTTTCAAGTGAAAAATACAATTGTACATAGACATATTTTTATCTTTCCTATTACTACTATTCTTTCCACTCTCACTATCTTTTCTATTCTACTTACGGATTACTTCAGCCTTAGTAAATAATGATCCCTTTATATAGGATGTAACTGTCCTCCTTCAGAATGATATCGCACTGAACGAAAGCTCATCCCACCGAGAAAGAAAAAAAATTTTCTTTTCTTTTTCTTTTGGCGAAGATTTTGAAAAATTTGAAGTGTATGATCAAACATTTCCTCACCTTTTTAAGTTTGTTTCGTTTTTAAACAGCAAGGATTGCTCTCTCAGCGTTTTTTTCCCTCAATCATTTCTAGTCTAGCACTTAAGGAAAATCAAATAAACTCATTTATTCATAAATGTCTGCCCCAGCTGCTAACGGTGAAGTTCCAACTTTCAAATTAGTCCTTGTTGGTGATGGTGGTACTGGTAAGACCACTTTTGTCAAAAGACATTTGACTGGTGAATTCGAAAAGAAGTACATCGCCACCATTGGTGTCGAAGTGCATCCTCTATCCTTTTACACCAACTTTGGTGAAATCAAATTTGACGTCTGGGATACTGCTGGTCAAGAAAAATTCGGTGGTCTAAGAGATGGTTACTATATTAATGCTCAATGTGCCATCATCATGTTCGATGTCACCTCTAGAATTACTTACAAGAACGTTCCAAACTGGCACAGAGATTTAGTTCGTGTTTGTGAAAACATTCCAATTGTGTTGTGTGGTAACAAGGTCGATGTCAAAGAAAGAAAGGTCAAGGCTAAGACTATCACTTTCCACAGAAAAAAGAACTTGCAATACTACGACATTTCCGCTAAGTCCAACTACAACTTTGAAAAGCCATTCTTATGGTTGGCTAGAAAGTTGGCTGGTAACCCACAATTAGAGTTTGTTGCTTCTCCAGCTTTGGCTCCACCAGAAGTCCAAGTCGATGAACAATTGATGCAACAATATCAACAAGAAATGGAACAAGCCACTGCCTTGCCATTACCTGATGAAGATGATGCTGATTTATAAGGGAAAAGTGACAGTACACTTTCTTTTTCCCTAGCTTAAATTGTATACATATTTACATTCATCTCAACATAGAAATTCAATAAAATCCACTTGATTTTGAAGATTTTATAATTGCAACAAGGCTACACAAACTAAATGGTATTGCTTCATTTTATAGCACTAAGTTATATATATAGCAAGTAATTTGAATGTTTTTATGTTGTGATTTAAACGCACTTAAACGTAGTTCACACTTTAATTTTCTAGGTCGTATGCGAATCGTTTCAAACGATTATTGCAGGACACGTAATAATTAGATATAACCTTTAGCATAAAAACTAACAAGCTCAAGAACATCGGACCGTATTCTTTAAAAGTGAACCGAAAATATACCATAACAAGCTCATCCAACTATGGTTACCCTTGAGTACAATCCAAACAACAAGCTGATTACCCCAGGCGACGGGGTTATCACACAATCTACCGAAATCAACATTGACCAAATAAATGTCCTTACTACATCCTTGATAGGTGAAACTAATCCAAATTTTACTCCACAACCTAATGAAGCCCTAAGTAAAATGATCAAAGGTTTATTTGAAAGTGGTATGAAAAATTTACAACAAAAGAAACTGAATGAGGCATTAAAGAATGTTTCCTTAGCGATCGAAATGGCACAAAGAAAAAGAGCACCTTGGGAAGCTTTTGCTATTCAACTACCAGAATTACATTTCATGCTCCGTAGCAAAATAGATCTATGTTTAATACTTGGGAAACATTTAGAGGCATTGCAAGACTTGGATTTTTTACTCGGTACAGGGCTTATCCAACCGGACGTATTTGTTAGGAAGGCAGACTGTTTGTTAAAGCTGGGACAATGGGAAGAGGCTAGAGCAACATGCGAAAGAGGATTGGCTTTGGCCCCTGAAGATATGAAACTAAGAGCTCTCTTAATAGAAACTGCAAGGAATTTAGCTGAGTATAACGGTGAATGAGGAGCGTTTTCGAGAATACTGTACCATCTTCTCGACATCTCTCTAAGCTACGTACAATTGTATAGGAAGTAATATTAGATAGATTCAAAACACATAGCAAACTTATCACCATATGAATTGGAGAATGCTCTCCATAATCGTCTTTGTATTACTCAACTTGTGAGAATTGTACCTCCAGCTCCCCCAATTGCAGTTTTTTTTTCTCTTCATGGTTCTGAAAAAAAAAATGACATAGAAAAAAACCTTCACGAATAAAACAGACGATCCATTAGTTCTTGCGGTAACGATAGTCTCAACACACCCAGTTTTAACTATTAATCAACATAAGATGTCATCCCAAGCATTCTCTTCAGTACACCCGAATGCAGCAGCGTCCGATTTGAATATCACTATTGATACTTTCGTTGCTAAATTAAAGAGAAGACAAGTGCAAGGTTCATACGCCATCGCCTTGGAAACTTTACAATTGCTAATGAGATTTATATCTGCAGCTCGTTGGAATCATGTTAATGAACTTATTGAACAAATCAGAGATTTAGGTAACAGGCTGGAAAAAGCCCATCCCACTGCTTTCAGTTGTGGTAACGTCATCAGAAGAATACTGGCTGTCTTGAGAGACGAGGTAGAGGAAGACACCATGAGCACAACTGTCACCTCCACATCAGTGGCTGAACCTTTAATTTCTTCCATGTTTAACTTATTGCAGAAACCTGAGCAACCTCACCAGAATAGAAAAAATAGTTCAAGTAGCTCTAGCATGAAAACCAAAACTGACTATCGTCAAGTAGCCATTCAAGGTATTAAAGATCTCATAGATGAAATCAAAAATATTGACGAAGGTATTCAACAAATTGCTATTGATTTGATTCACGACCATGAAATTTTATTAACTCCTACGCCTGATTCCAAAACAGTATTAAAGTTTCTGATAACTGCTCGCGAACGTAGTAATAGAACATTTACAGTTCTAGTCACGGAGGGGTTCCCTAATAATACAAAGAATGCACATGAATTTGCGAAAAAATTAGCACAACATAACATAGAAACCCTAGTAGTTCCAGACTCCGCAGTTTTTGCTCTCATGTCTCGGGTAGGTAAGGTCATTATTGGAACTAAAGCTGTGTTTGTAAACGGGGGGACTATCTCATCCAATTCAGGTGTCTCATCCGTTTGTGAATGTGCCCGAGAATTCAGAACTCCAGTATTTGCTGTTGCGGGTCTGTACAAGCTGTCTCCCTTATATCCGTTTGATGTAGAGAAGTTTGTTGAATTTGGTGGATCCCAGCGTATATTGCCTAGAATGGATCCAAGAAAAAGATTAGACACTGTCAATCAAATTACCGATTATGTTCCACCTGAAAACATTGATATTTACATTACCAATGTTGGAGGGTTCAACCCAAGTTTCATATATCGTATAGCATGGGATAATTATAAGCAAATTGATGTTCATTTAGATAAGAAGAAGGTATAACGCCTGATTTCCCGTACATTGCCCATCAAAAAGGCCTTATAGATCTATAACATTTGTTTCATTATTAATTATAAGTATATAATTATATTATCCACGTATTTCTGAACCTGAAAAAAACCAACTAATACACAAAACAACATTCTAGCATTTATCATAATTTTCCTTAAGGTTCTGAAAATGAGGTTCAGCTATTTGATAATAGTGCACTCTGCATGTCATTTGATCCATTTCTGCCTGAAAGAGAAAGCAAGGAAAATAATAAAAAAAACAAAGAAAAAAAGGGAAACATATATAATATACAGAAAACGTTTAAAGTTTGAAGCAAAATAAACAATGGCATCAAAGCTCATAGTATTTGGAGGAAATGGATTTCTAGGTAAGAGAATTTGTCAAGAGGCGGTAACAGCAGGCTACCAAGTCGTTTCTGTGTCAAGGTCTGGTAAAGCCCCTCACAGCAACGAACTAAATGACAAACAATGGATACAGGAGGTCCAATGGACTGCTGCCGATATTTTCAAACCAGACTCTTACCATGAGTTATTGAAGGGTGCTCATAATGTAGTTCATTCTTTGGGAATTCTTTTGGAGAACGAAAATTATAAGAAAACTCTATCTAAAACTCCCACAAATGATTCAAAATCATATCTTTTATCTATTGGCGCAGGTCCAAACCCTTTGAAAAAGAGCAATCCTTATTGGACTTATGAAATGATGAATAAACAAAGTGCTGTTATTTTAGCAAATACATTCAAACAAGAAATCTTAAAGGAAGGCAAAATGGAGCAAGCAAAAGTAAATGAAAGATCCTTTACATATATTTCTGCTGATAAAGGTTTCCCGATGATTCCTGGTGGCTACATTAACTCAAAAAGGGAGGCTGAAATTGAAATAGAAAAAATGAAGAAATATTTCAGGCCTATTATTATGAGACCTGGTTTTATGTTTGATGAGCGCAAGAACGCAATCGAACCACGATCATTTATTCACACCGCTCTTGAATTACTTTATTGCGGGAACAAGTTTTTATTGCAAAACAAGCTGCAGTTTATGAATGATCTCATTAGGCCAACAGTATCCACTCAGCAGGTGAGTCATTCTATTTTAACAAAGATGAAGGATCCGAATTTCAGTGGGGTTGTTACTCTCGAGGAAATACTCCACATTTAATTAATATGTCCATTAATTTTTTTATCCTTTTTCTATTTACAGATTAAAAGTACTTAATTATATACAGCTTTTTATAGTTTTAAAATGGCAATAACAATAATAGGCGGCATAAATGCAATACTAACGGCGCAAAAAAGCCTGGTACGCCTCTTGATTAATTTGAATATTACCTATAGTTTTCATATGCTTTTTACCCTCTTTTTGTTTTGATAATAGTTTTTTTCTTCGTGAGACATCAGAAGCATGCAGCTTTTGAAGAACGTCTTTTCTTCTTGCCTTTATCGTCTCTCTAGCCACTATCTTATTGTTAGCTCGGGCCTGGATAACGACCTCATATAATTGCGATTTAACATATTCTTTGAATTTTTTTACCCATTCCCTACCAACTTTCTCTACTTCTGATTTATGAAGCACTCTTGACAGGGCATCAATGGCATTTCCGTTAACCAGAAGTTGGAGCTTCACAACATCTGAGATTCTATACCCAGCATCTTCATAATCCAAAGAAGCAAATCCTCTTGATACCGATTTCAGCTTACCAAAAAAATCATCGACCAGGTGCGATAATGGAAGGTGATATTTTAACATCACTTGTCCGTTAGTGTTTAGATAAGTTATATCAATCTGTTCACCCCGATTATTATCACATAGGCGAATAACGTTACCTAAATACTCTTGGGGTAATGTCATAACTGCCTCTATAAATGGCTCATGAAAAGCAGCAACGTTCATTCTTTTTGTTGCCCCGTCTGGAAAATCATCAGGATTGGTTATGAGCTTTTTTGTACCATCAGTAAACTCAACCAAATAAGGAACGGTAGGTTGAGTAATGATCAACTTAGAACCATACTCTTTTTCCAACCGTTCACGGAAAACAGATGCATGCAAAGATCCTAAAAAGCCTAACCTCCAACCTTGGCCCAAAGCATTGGATGTTTCACGTTCTAAGGTGACAGACCTATCGTTGAGAACAAGTCTACTCATATCATCATCCATTGTTTTGAATTCAATTCCGTCTGCTGGAAAAGCACCTACAAATACCATGGGCTTTTGCTCCTCAAATCCGGGAAGTACTTCAGTATCATTCTCTCTACTCAAATGCATTATAGTATCTCCAATTTTAGCCTCTTTAGAATCCTTCATACCCAGCACTAGATAGCCAACCTGTCCCGTCTTTAGCGTACCTGTAGAGGTCCTATCAGGATACATGATTCCAACATCTTTAACTTCGTATTTTTCTTTTGTCTGAGCACAAATAACTTTGTCATTCTTTTGTACAGAACCGTCCACAATATTCACTAGAAGAACCGCTCCTAGGTAGGCGTCATACCAAGAATCTACTAATAACGCTCTAAACGGTTTATTAGATTTCCCAGTTGGTGGTGGTATACGATCAATTATAGCAGGCAGTAGTAGTTCTCTTACATTTAAGCCAGTTTTGGCACTGACTCCAATTATATCTTCCTCCGGAAGCTCAAAGTTATTCACTATTTGGTCCTTTACCTGTTTTACATCTGTAAGATTGAGATCGATTTTATTTATCACTGGAATCAACTTCAACCCTAAACTGAAAGCTAAGTAAAAATTAGCGACTGTTTGTGCCTGGATGCCTTGTGAGGCATCAACTAAGAGAATTGCACCACCACAGGATGCATATGACCTTGAAACTTCTCCTCTGAAATCAACATGTCCTGGAGTGTCGATTAAATGCAAAAGATAGTTTTCCCCAGTCCTCTTATCTTTGTAAAACATTGAACATGTCTGTGCCTTAATTGTAATACCTCTTTCTCTTTCAACTTCCAATTTATCTAAAACTTGCTTATTTCTTGCATTAGGATCAATTACATGCGTTATCTCCAGCAACCTATCGCTTAAAGTCGACTTTCCATGGTCAACATGAGCGACTATGGAAAAGTTTCTATAATTTTCAATTGGGATTTGCTCGATTAGTGCTTGCAACTTCTGTGCGGGGGTAGGGGTATGATTATATCGTAGGAAACTTAGATGCCACTTATGAGATCGTATCTGTCTCGCCGGCTTGATCCTGAATTTCAACATCCTATGTCCACTTATTCTCCTTCATTAATCTTTCTTTTAATTGATGTGGCTGCAATTAGAAGCGACTTATTTTAGGCCTCGTCTATTATACTATTTTTTATTTACATCGAAATAAAAACGTAAACACATGATGATGATGGAGAAAAAGAAAACAGAGGGGTCCCATAGTAGAGCTAAATGAAGTTAAAATTGATAGTAAATGGTTGCGAAGCGCCAGACGATTACAAATTACTAAGAACTACCATCAATACAGTAGCTTCGCTAAGAAAAACCGCTATTTTAAGATTTAATAGCGAAAGATTAACAATAATATCCACTCCAAAATCGTCATTGAACAGTAGTAGCAACGGCACAATTTTACGAGGGGATACTGGTCAACTCTGGTGTACCATCCCTCAGGATGTATTCAGACTATATACAGTTATATCAGCTCGTGAACTCAATACAGTAACTATGGAGTGTAATTGTGAATCTTTATTGAGTGTGTTCAAAAGATACGATCGTGTAATGAATCAAGGGTCTTCTTCCAATATGACAATAAAACTTCAGTCAATGCCAGAATGGAATACGAATAACGGAACACTTTCAGGAGGCACTGCAGGGGGTGTAGATACGACGTCAAAACCGAACCCTATTTGTGCATTAGGTATTACGTTCGAAGAAATTGTGCATACCAGCGGCCCAAACGATGCTATAGTTATGAATGGAGAAACTGATGAACACAACGGTTTGCCATCGACAGTAGGTGCAGGAAATCTGCTTACAAGTAACAAGGTTATAATGCATTCATTCAAAGTACCAGTCAAGTTATTGTTCCGTGCCCAGGACACTCGAATACAAGAGCCTATGATTAATTATATCCAATTGATGATGTACAAACTGCCGCCAATATCAAGCGAGTTTGGCTCTGCTTTTCACGGGTTCATTAGGCGTGTTGAACGCTACAGTAATGTCAACCACATTCATTTAATGGGAGTTAAAAAAAAGGAGTACGGAAATGAAGGAAATGACGTAGAGCTCAAGATAATTGTGAATGAATTGGATTGGCATTTGGAAATATGTTGGAATGGGCCCTTAGATTCTGTGATACAACAGCCAGATAGTGCTTCCGATAATCCCTCTCAGAATCACAACATTGACCCAAATTACCAACAGGATGAAGGATCGCTTCCCATCATTGACACAGACAAACCGATGTCGTCACTATACACAAATACTAAAGAGAAGGAGGTGCAAGAGAATGCACGGTACGATGAAGATTTGTTAAGAATTGAAGATAGTTCTGTCGCTGATACCCGAAACAATTACACAACTGACACTAGCGATGATACCGGATTCAATGACGTATCCGTTATGGTGGAAAAAGCGGAACAGGAAAGCTCATCCACTCATGAAGTAATAATTCGTTGTAAAGACTGGAAGGTCTGTTCGAAATTATATGCAGCATTTGAAGAAGTTGTGCTGGCGATTTCCCACGACGAATCCTGCGTATTCCACTGTTCGTTAGATCGTGGTAGTTTGGAAGATAGCGAAGACGTGGAGAAACCGAGGGAGAGGGGGCAAATTATTTACTATATAGCAAGATCGAAGGGCTTGTAGGCTCGCTGCCGGTACATATTCTGGCTAAATTGCTAAAGACGAGCTTGATTTTGATATTTATAATCCCTACATTCAGCTGTAGATATTGTGGACTGTACATCCGTACATGTTTAAACCCGTGCTTTTTTACATATTAATAGTTTTTGCTCTTTTCGGCTCGGTACTACTACTGACGAATTACCGGAACTTCCAGGAGAAAGAAATAGAACAGCCTCACGAACGGGATGTTGCATTTTAAAGTGTATATGAACAGTGTACTGCATTTGCCACTTGGATAATCTTTCAAATAACCATATAAAAAATTAAGCAAAAATGGTACGTAATAGCACGATATAAAAACCAAAATATGATACAGTGGACATCTCAACGAGGAACGGATGACATGCTAATGGCTGCTAGATGTATAACTGATTTTCCATCTGTACTAAAAGGAAGAAATAAATGAACCACACTATTTCCTCAGGCCACGTCACGTTCAAAAAAATCATTATATAGAATTTATCAAGCGTGGATACAGCAAGAATAGCAATAATCAAGGGCAAAGGAGCTGAATACGGACTTTTTGAGGATCCCAGTGCGAAATTTTGACTAAAACAGCAACTTCAATATAAAGAGTTGATCAGAGTCAAGGCTTTAAAAGAAAGAAAAATTGATTTCGTACAAACCTCGTTGATGTGTCAAATAGTTTATGATTCATTATACTAACATTGTCATTAATTTTAATTCTAATATTGTTTATTCAGGCTAAAGTTCATGGTTCTCTAGCTCGTGCTGGTAAAGTCAAATCTCAAACCCCAAAGGTTGAAAAAACTGAAAAGCCAAAAAAGCCAAAGGGCCGTGCTTACAAGAGATTGTTGTACACCAGAAGATTCGTAAATGTCACATTGATTAATGGTAAGAGAAGAATGAACCCAGGTCCATCCGTCCAATAAGTAAGTTAAAGGCTGTAGGAAAGGAACTTGAAAGTAACAAAATACAAAGCAACAGTCCCAGGCTATCTTTCGATGAAGGTAATTTTTTGATTCGATTTGTATCTTCGTTATGCGTTTTTATTCTAAGTATAAAGTAGTATTAAAATTATGTAAGTAGTGTTAACTATTAATTATTTCTTAGAACTTTAATTTAATAGAATTGTACCACTCAATTAGCGGTTTGCTCGTGGTTTTTCGTTAAAGTATATTCGTTCATAGAGAAGATCTTACCATACTTCGGGTTTGACAACAGTTTTCTATGCCGTTTTGACTGGGCGCTTTATAATGTGGCAATGAAAAAAAAAAAGAAATATTTCAAAGATCCTGATAATTAAGAGATGGCTCTCTTTCAACGAATCTCCTTTACGCTCGATCACCATCGCTAGGAAACGTCTATAAAAGGGTAGCTATAGGTGTAAGATCAACCACACAATAATGTCCTCAAAAAGCGATAGTATTAAGGATAATGAAAAACTGCTAGAGCTACTAGATTCCATCGAAGAGCAGTTTTTAGTGCCATACAAAAAACCAGAAGACTTCCGTAAAATTTCCTCCACCACTAAACTACAGGATTCCACACCAATCAAGGAACTAGGAAAATTAGCCTCCGTGTTAAAAGCGCATTGCACAAAGATTGGTATCGTCTGCAAACCAGGTACTTTCGATAGCAATCATAAAGTCGTCTTCACTGAAATTCAGAATCTTAGCACGCCATTATTCTTCCTACTAAGTTTATTTCCTTTATTTTACAGAAACAAGGATTACCCAAAGTTCTTTATAGATCAACTTGACGAAAGCACACTGCAATTGCTTGACGGTTTAAGAGAATTAGTTTCGGAACTACAAACAAGATTGAAAAATGAAGAGGATGCATCTCTGGATAAAGAGAGGTTGACTTCCGTTGGTAAAATATTTAATGCGTGCGACTTTCTCTCTAATTGCTCCAAAGTTGGATCTTATGGAATTCTTGCCAATATTCTGAAAGGGAACATAGCCATAATGGATGATACATTGGATGAGATAAAAGAATGGCTTGAGGAGCCTGACTTTTCAGCAAACTCAAACGACGTATTTTTGAATTTTGATGATTCGGAATCTGAAACTGATGCGGCAGAGGAAGATTTTGATCAGCAAAAGGTATATGAAAGTATAAAATCGTTCTTCGATGATTTTGTGAAGAAAATAATGCTGATTAAATTGCTTGTATCAACGTTCAAAAAAACTCTAGTCTCAAAAGATTTCAAACCCAAGAGTATCCAATCAGACACTTTAGACAGTCTACACTTATCCTTCAAGGAAGTACAGTTGCTTTTAGATGAAGTGGTGTCCACGCTGCAGTTTGAGCCAAAAAAATTTAGCGCTGAGGAAGTGAAGGAAGAACAGGCTGCTTTGGCTACAGTAATTAAAAAAGCTCTTGTGCAAATGAAGAAACTTTATGAAAACGATGTCAAAAGAAGAAAATGGATCGAGATATGGGAGACAAAATTCAACCAACTGCCTTAGTATTTGTTTTTCTGGATATTTACAGTGTAGGATGTATAATTGATCATATTTCAAAATTCGTACTAAATCAGACATCAAGGGATGGAAACGAGACATATTGTCGGATAGCAATCAAGGTTTATTGTCACAACAGGAAAGTATTTCCGATGCTGATTTAGGAGTTAGTTAATGGAGAATACGTGGGATATTCTCAACAAAAAATGAACTCATCGACGTCATTATTGTTAACGAGCTCGAAGTAAGCAGTTGTCATAGTAACGTGAAAAAAATGCATGGGTGTAGCTGATACTTGACTTTTTCTTATTTTTTTTCGCTGGTGAAAATTGACAATGCTGGTCCCTTGAAAAGTATAACCAGCCTCACTATAGCAGATCTGTGCAAGAATGTTTAAGTGTCTAACCTGCTCATGTTAGGGATTTGTTTATTTGTTTATCTATTTCAGTTGTTGTGTAAACATAAGCATTTGTGTTAGTACTTGTGACTGAGCCCCTTGATTGTTCGTTGCAGAGTTCAAGAATCAAGTTGAAAAAAAAATGGACGAAAGTTTTTGCCTTCGTAGACATTGATCAAAGATATAAAAAGATAGCAGGAAGTGAGGTCCTAAATAAAGAAAAGATGCCTTAACATACATTCTTTTGTACATTTCATAAAAGAAACAACCTCATACCATCGTACTAAGAATATATCAGTAGATTATTTTTTATGCCATTGAAGATCTTTCACTCATTCAAGACTCAGTAGCCCAAAATAACAACCCTGTCACTCCTTTGAACATTATATCTAAAAATAATAACCGTCACTCGTTTTACAACCTACTTTCTCCAAGTTCATTCTTTTTTCATCACATTGAAATCCTAGTACAAAATTAAAATCATTAGTAATAGAATGTCCCTCCTTTACACCATCCTTCTATTTACACAACTTTTATTATCGCCAACCAATGCTTTTGATAGTTCTGGTAACACAAATATTGCTGTTTACTGGGGTCAAAACTCAGCGGGAACACAAGAATCTTTAGCCACTTACTGTCAATCTTCTGATGCCGATATTTTCCTCCTGTCTTTCTTGAACCAATTTCCGACCCTTGGTTTAAACTTTGCCAATGCATGCTCCGATACTTTTTCCGATGGATTACTTCACTGTACTCAAATTGCCGAGGATATTAAGACTTGCCAATCGCTAGGTAAGAAAGTTCTATTATCTTTAGGTGGTGCATCTGGTAGTTACTTATTTGCAGATGATTCTCAAGCAGAAACTTTTGCCCAAACTTTATGGGATACTTTTGGCGAAGGCACTGGTGCTAGTGAACGGCCATTTGACTCAGCTGTTGTTGATGGTTTTGATTTCGATATCGAAAACAATAACAAAGTGGGTTATAGTACCTTAGCCGCCAAATTGAGAATTTTATTTGCCGAAGGCACCAAGCAGTATTACCTTTCTGCCGCTCCCCAATGTCCATACCCAGATGCTTCTGTTGGTGACTTGTTAGAAAATGCAGACATTGATTTTGCGTTCATCCAATTTTACAATAATTACTGCAGTGTTAGTGGCCAATTCAATTGGGACACCTGGTTAACTTATGCTCAAACTGTATCCCCAAACAGAAATATTAAGCTCTTTTTAGGTTTGCCTGGTTCCGCTTCTGCTGCCGGTTCTGGTTATATTTCTGATGTTTCTTTATTACAATCAACAATTGGTGAGATAAGTTCCTCAAGTTCTTTCGGTGGTATTGCGTTATGGGATGCATCTCAAGCCTTTTCCAACCAGCTAAATGGGGAACCATATGTGCAGGTTTTGAAAGATTTACTAAAAAGTGCTAACTCGGTTTCAACTTCATCGATTACAACTTCAAAATCCACAGTTACATTGACTTCATCTAGTTCTACTTCTCAGAAAATAGCTACTAAAACAAAGACATCTATACAGAGTAAGAGCAAAATCACTTTATCGCCAACGCTCAGCCACACTGACAAAACATCAACTACGAAAACAAAAAACACATCTAGGAGTACCACCAAGACAAAATCTATTCCAGCTGCAACCACAACTAAATCTGCTTCGAATCCCTCTACTACCACAAGTACAAGAAGCACTCTATCTTCCCTCATAACCACTTCTACCGTAATAACCCCTCAAACACCCATCTCTAGCACAGTTCTTCCAACATTGGCTCAAACGATAACTACTAGCACACTATCGCCAACAACCACAAGCTCTCCAGCGGTATCCGTGCAAACGACTACCGTTAACACACTTTCTCCAACAACGACGGGTACAAGTGTAGAAAATACAGCTCATACAACAGCTAAACAATTGAATGCCCAATATGCAGCTGGCCAATTGAACGGTAAGTCCACTTGTGATGAAGGTGAAATTGCATGTTCTGCTGATGGAAAACTGGCTGTTTGTGATCATAGCGCTTGGGTTTATATGGAATGTGCTCCAGGAACTACGTGTTATGCTTATGATTCTGACAATTCGGTCTATACTCAATGTAATTTCTCTTATCTGGAAAGCAATTTTTTTTAAACTTTTAGAGATAAGAATCAAACATTTTTTTTCTGTTATTATTTTTATTTCCCCACCTCATTCTTCACTTCTCTTCTATTTCGTCAAAGTGTCCTGCACAGAGGCAGGTGTAAAACTTTGTGTTCTTCAATTTTTATAATCAACTACATTTTTATCTATCACGAAATACTTAAATTTTTTCTATTCTATGTATGCTATGAGGAAATTGTACTCCATGATGAATTGTTTTATTCAAATGTTACATATATCAAGGGACACTCGTTTCAAATAGAAAAGACACCGGTTAAGAAGGCGAGTTTTGCCCACTTACTGATTATCATGTGTCAGATAATATGCATAAACACGAGATCTGATTTCGATTGTTTCTTCATCTTCATCAAACATCGGTTTCCAATTAACCATTTCGATTAACTGAGGAACCAAATGGAACTCATCGTTAGCTAACTGGAAAAATTCTAAATCCTTTTTCAACAATTTTGGCCTATGTGGTGAAAACACAACTAATGCCTTACCGTTCTCAGCCAATAAATCCTTCGTCGTTTGGAGTAACTTATGATGCTCTGTATGATTAAAGACCAAATCACTTAAGATGATCAAATCGAACTTTCCTATGTTACTCTTTACTTTTTCGATATGAGCTAACAACGGAGAATAATCATTACCCCAAATATAATTCTCTGTACTGACATTACCAAATTCTTCAGGAACGTTGGATTTAATATTATACTCGATGTTTTCCATTAAATCAGGATCTGGATAATCAGTTGAAACAACCATTTGAGCGCCATTCAAAGCACAAATGACAGAGGGCAAAGCTGCTGCTGCACCTAATTCCAAAACAGCTTTTCCCTTTATTAATTCTGGATGAGAATCCAAATGATTTGCTGTATAAATTCCTGCATTCCACAAGAGATGACCCCAAAGTGGGGACGTCCCAACGAGACGAAGTTTTATGTCTTTGACATTCGATTTGGACTCTTTGGTAATATGTGACCTTTCATATTCGGCAAAATGTGGCTTTGGAGGAGGAGGAAGAAAACCTTCGGGTTCCTCAAACAAACCTGCAGCCTCTCCTAATGATTCTAAGTCTGACATGTATTCACACGTGTTATCTGTTACGATACTTTCGCAGAATAATTCTATTTGTAGCAGTTCTTTCATCAGACTTCATATTTCAACTTTTCGTCATTTTGAAAAAGAAAAAAAGTAAGTGCGGCATGAAGAGAGCATCAGAGATTAACGGCGGGCATAAGGCATCATGATCCGAAAGGCTGTAGCAGACACTTTTTCCTTTTACCCCAAAAAGGGTACTTTATAAGAGTGTTCATTGATGTATAAGAACAGAAAGACAAACATGTGGATAAAAAAGTGAGAACGTGTATAAGAACGGTTGTCAAGACAGTGAAAGCAGTTGAAGGAGAATGTTGAGAGAAATTAGACAAAATGAGAAAATTAGTTATCATATTGAAGGGCCCTTCTTCATCATCCGTTTGGTGAAGCCCGATAATTTGAATGCTTTAGAAGGCGAAGATTATATATATCTAGGGGAGTTATTGGAGCTAGCAGACAAGAATAGTGATGTGTATTTTACAATTCTGCAAAGCACCGGTAGGTTTTTTTCCAGTGGCGCTGATTTCAAAGGTATTGCAAGGGCTCAGATGGATGATGGCGTTAAATATGCGTCAGAAACGAGCAAATGGCTGTCCAATTTTGTTGCTAGAAATGTATATGTCACCGATGCCTTCATTAAGCATTCCAAAGTCTTGGTTTGTTGTCTCAACGGGCCTGCAATAGGGCTGAGTGCAGCATTGGTAGCATTATGTGACATTGTGTATAGTATAAATGACAAGGTATATTTGCTGTACCCCTTTGCCAATTTAGGACTGATCACTGAAGGTGGCACGTCGGTTTCGTTACCATTGAAATTTGGTCCAAACGCAACGTACGAACGTCTCGTATTCAACAAGCCATTCAAATACGATATAATGTGCCAGAATGGATTTATAAGCAAGAATTTCAGGATGCCATCTTCAGACGCTGAAGCGTTCAATGAAGAAGTTTTGAAAGAGCTGAGGGAGAAAGTAGAGGGATTGTACCTGCCCAGTTGTTTGGGGATGAAAAAATTACTAAAAGCAAACCACATTGATTCATTCAATAAGATCAACTCCCTGGAAGTTAATGGTTCTCTCCAGTATTGGGTGGACGGAGAACCCTTGAGGAGGTTTGGTCAACTGAGCTCGAAAGAAAGGAAACATCGGTTGTAACGGCAGCTCCTTCTGCGAAACGAAAAACATATATACTTATGTACAAAAAATGCGCATGCTAATTATTTTATTTAAGGTTCTTCTTCAGAAAGTGTAGAGTCAATGGATTGTTCTTGAGGTAATGTTACAGATTCCGTATGCTCCTCTGTTCCTACATTCTCCTTCTTAGATGCACTTACACCGATCATGATTGAACAAACAAGGACCAATATTATCAAAAGACCGCTTCTTGTTGTTTGCCACCTTAAATTCTCGATATGCGACCTGATATCACCCAGTATCTTGGTTTGAATTTTGTTGGAGCAGTCATTCAATTTCAAGTTAATCTGTCTATACAACAGGGTGTTTTCCAATTTTTGATTGTTGAATTCTAATTTAGCATCTTTTTGCAAGGAATCTATTATAATTTCGTTCAGTTCATCGTGTATAGAGTTGAGTTCTCTCTTGAGTTTTAATAATTGCAGATGATGCTCGTTTAGTTGCGTGTCCCTAGAGTTTTGGATAGCAAATTTCAATTCAGTCTCTAGTGAGCTAAACAGATGAGACTGTTTATTCAATTCCATATCTCTTAGAAACAAATCATTATAGCAGGAGTAAAATTCATCGTTTAGTAGCTGCAGCAATAAGGAGATGATAATTTTACACTGTTCGTCCGAGAAGCTACCTCTTTCGCGAAGCATTCTATAAAACTTTATAGTGTCCAACTGATTCTGTGAGGTAGTAGGTTTTAACCCATTGCCCTGAGTAATGAAGTCCTCAGAAAATTTGTCTAGTAACCCAATTGGATGTTTTCCATCACTTTCCTTTTCCTGTTTTTCCTGTTTTTCCTGCTTCTCCTGCTTCTCCTGCTTCTCCTTGTTCTTGGATAATGGTAAAGACAGATCTGATAACTGGATGTTTTTCAAAGACATTGACTTCTGCAAAAGTGGCCCTAGCCCTGAATGCGAATTAAAGTGCCGCAAACACAGCGGTAAGCTTCGTTGGCGTATCTTTGTACTAAAGCATCGAAAGGGAAGTACATTTACCAACCGTATCATTAGTTTATCTGATAATCAGGCCTTACACGTACGCATAAACCCCTTCCATTTTATTTACCCTTCCGGCCATTATAGACGCATCTACTCTACAGTACAACATATATGACTGTTCGTTTTTCCCCAGACTACCACGGCGCGCTATACATTGTTCATACGATCTAATTAATATACATATATATGTATACATACCAATGTGTGAATTGGCGGTCCACTGCAAGAGCTTGCGGAGAGCGCAGAAGAGACCAAAGATAGTAAACGATGATGAAAGCAGCGAGCAAAAGAGCCATCAGTACCACCGCAGTGCCGCTGATAAAGAAGAATCAACTACCACCCCGCCCACAATTCACACCAGAAATGGAAGCACAATGCACAGAAAAGTTCCTTCACGGCGGTAGAGGCCCCGGTGGTCAAAAGATTAACAAGTGCAACTCCAAGGTTCAACTACGACATGAGCCTACGGGGATTGTTGTCGAGTGTCAAGAGACACGGTCACGTGAGCAGAACCGGAAACTTGCCCGGCTCAAGCTTGCGCGCGAACTTGCAGCTTCGTGTAACACGATTCCTTCCAGAGAGGAAGCGCTTCTACAGTGGCACCGGCAACAGAAACGCTCGCAGCGCCGACGCAGTCTCGCCAAGTACGAGCAGCGTGAAGAGGCTGCTCGAGCCGAAAAAGAGGAACGCGAGGCCCAAGACAGAGAAATGCTGCGCAAGTTGTTCCGCCGGTAACCGCAGGTGAAAAGGAAATAGAGGAGAAAAAAAAAAAGAAAAAAGGAATGTGAAAGAAAGTGTAACTAGCCTAAAATTTTCACCTACGGGAATCGTCGGCCAAGACAAAACCCTGGAACAACAATACATAGAATAGTTCCTGCTCCTGCACACTGCACGTTGACACCAGAATCGCATCGTGTGGTGCTTATATTTTAACCTTTGCCAGCTAACTTACTTTTTTTCTTCTTCTTTGGGCATTTCTTTAGTGTATCTTGTTCGGTTTCCTGGTCATTTTGCTTTTTTTAGTCATTATATATGCTTCTTTAGATCGGTCGTTCCATTATTTTTTTTTTTTTTTTTTTTACACGTAACAGTAGTATAACTTACTCCCCACCATCTTCCCCTCTTAGATAAAGATCAGTGTATCTCAGGTACTGATTATCTCCGGACTAGCTACTAGTAAGACACATATTTAATAATGGGCCGTCCAAGGAAAAACGTTAGCCAGGAGAAGATAAAGCAGCTGAAAAGGGAACTGGAGCTGGCTGGTAACAGAACGGACGTCTTACTGCAGGACAAGAAGGGCCGTTCCAGGTCTTGTCTTCTTTGCAGAAGAAGAAAGCAACGTTGCGACCATAAACTACCTAGCTGTACCGCTTGCCTGAAAGCAGGCATTAAGTGCGTGCAGCCTTCCAAGTATTCTTCAATTGCAAATAATAACAACAATAGCAACACCCCTACAGCTGGCACTGTATCCCATTCACCCTATCCTATTATCAAACATGAGCTGCAAGACAGCAGTATTGGCGCTGGCGCTGGCGCTGCCACATCTCTTAATGACATGACCATAATAAAACCCATTTCCGCTAGCGATAACACTGTTGATGCTGCCGACGCAAATGAATTCAAAAACCCTCTCAAATCCGCTACGAGGACTCCCAACACGAAGTTCATGGGGCAAGATAAAGATCAGTATACTAGTTTTTTAGAGAGAAAAGTAAAACGTTTGGAAACTCTATTGGATTTGCCAGTGGGATGCAATCAGTATAACTACGAATTATCGCAATACAAGAAGATATCTCAGTTGTTCGGTAACAATGCTTCCGATTACTCCAGACCAAATAATAATATGGTTATACTGCCGCTGCCCTCTCCTTCGAATAAGTCAATGGAGAACACAAAGAGCAACGGGAGCAACGTGAATTCGGCGACGAAAGACACAGCGGCCAATACAAACAACATAAACAACAATCATGCCATCTGCCAATCGGCAAGCCTTTTGAATGACCCTTTGGAGTCTTTAGATTTCACTAAATGCATCTTCGCCAAATATAATTTGAAGAAGGAGTTTTTGATGTATGACCCCATTTTTGAACTAAATGAAAAACTGTCCCGTTCCTTTTTGGACACTTTCTTCACCAGATTACAATTTAAATATCCAATTTTGGACGAACAGGAAATCTATACTTTTTATGATCACTACCTCCACAATAAGATTCTCATCCCGCCATCTTCACCCTCCACATCTTCCACAGCGATACCGTCGAATTCCCATTCCTACTCTGAAATAGAATTCCATTTCCTCTCTGGTAGAATGTGGCTCGTCTTCAGCATTAGCGCCTACTTGCTGATGACTACGGGTAAGTACAAGGGTTTTCCACCCCACCGATATTTCTCTACTGCTATTCGCCACATCACTAAGTGTGGTTTGCATCTGAATTACGTTCAGCAAATAGAACTCTTGACTTTGCTGGTTCTCTACATCATTAGGACAGATAGAGATTCTCTGATACTGTACGACATCATCAAAGATGTCATGGGCATATCCAAGAAGAAACTTCACTTGAACCAATGGTATCCCAACGATCCATTTGCAAATAAGAAACTGCGACTGTTTTGGTGCGTATACCTTCTAGAAAGAATGATCTGTGTTGCCGTGGGGAAGCCGTACACCATCAAGGAATCAGAGATAAATCTACCGCTTTTCAATAATGACTCCTTTTATACAAAAGGCGTGCATACATCAACACCATCAACCAATGACCACGGTGTGCAATTCATCAATCAATCTTTGAAACTGCGAAGAATTGAATCACAATTTGTAGAGACCTTGCAGTTATTGAAAAACGACTCTAAATCGGTAAAGCAATCCATTGATCAATTACCGCTAGTACGAATTTTTTTTGAAGATTTGGAAGTTTGGAGGAAGAGTTATTCTACTCTTGATGTGAAAAATTTTGAGAACGAAACTCTTAAACTTTATTACTATAGATCAGTTCGATTGTTGATCCAACCGTATTTGGAATTTTTCGCCCCAGAGGACAGACTGTTCAGGGAATGTCAAGCTGCCGCAGGTCAGATTTGTCAACTATACAAGATATTCCATCAAAAGACTCTTAATGGTCATTCTACCCCAGCGGTACATACAGTTTTTGTAGCTGGTGTAACTTTGATTTACTGTATGTGGTTGGCTAGAAATTTTGATGATCAAAGGAGGAGAAAATTGGGCGACGCTTCGAAGCATACTAGACCCTTAATAAGTGCAAGTCTATTCTCAACAATGGACGATTTGAGAGCTTGCTCTGTTTGCTTATATGTTATGACAGAAAGATCAAATTTTGCAAGAACTTTTAGAGACACTTTCGACCAACTGATGAATGCTACGGTAGGTAATTTAATCGAAAGATGTGGTCCGGATTCTTCTGAATTAATTTTCATGGCCAGTAGTGGTACCAAATCCACTGAAGCAAAGAGCATCAATGGCACAAATAAAACTATTACTTCGACAGATCCTCTCCATGATTCCACTTCCGCAACCGCAGCGAGTCGACCCAACTCGAGCGACAAAATGATCAATCATAACGGTGGTATGCCACCTGCTGTGGCCAGAATATTTGGTAAGGGACAAGCTGAGGAACATGCTGGGTTTGTGGAGAATTCACAAGTGGATTTGGCTGAACAAGAAAAATTCAAGAAGAAGCAAGGTGTTTTAGAAAAGACTTCCGTGCCGAAAAGTTTAGCTCATTTATTGACCAAAATGGATGATAGATCGCCCTTCCCCAATTCATCAATGTCTTATATAACATCATCATCGTCATCATCATCCTCTTCATCGACGTCGTCGTCATCATCATTATCGTTTCCTTCTTCACAAGAAAAGAACTTGAAAATGAATGTAAACAATAATAACAATAATGATAATAGTAGTAATAATAACCGCTGTATTAATAGCAACGACAACCAATATGCTCACAGCAACGTGACAATGGAAGCTGATACTGAAAGCTCTATTCAAGACCAATATATTGTCAAGAAACCAACCACCCAAACAGAGTTTGATTGGCAAGTATTTCAACAGCAAGCCTTTCTTCAACAGCAACTGGCTCAACACAATCTACAAGCGTATTTGTCGTCCCTAAACCCTGATACCATGTCCAATCGGAGCCCCTCCAAATCTTCTAGTATATCTACCGCATCTTCTCATTCAGACCCGATTCCAATAACGATGACTCAAAATACAACTCCATATCCTCAAAGTTCTAGTATGCTACCACAACAGCAAGCTTCACAATCACTAATGCCACAGCAACCCCAGCAGCATATTGCATCACCACAACATTTCTCTGAAAGTAATTTCACGAATCAATTAAACAGTAGTATGAGCAACAGGAACCATTTACAACCTACAATATTTTCTAATTCTTCAAATGAACATAAGCAGTTAAGACACATCGGAGAATCAAATTTCAGCACATCACAAATAAGAACAGATTATAGCTCCAATGTTATTTCTTCAATACCAGCGCCAATTGCCAATAATACAATTTCTGTGAACGCCAAACAAGCCCGAAATGGCTCCTCTTCTGGTGACATACTTTTTAGTAATGGGGCCCACGATATGATCAACAATATCTCAACATGGACCAATAACTCCGTTTTAGATGCTTTAAATAGCAAATCCCTACTGCAAACATTGTTTCCACAGAGTCAAGATCCATCATCTCTTCCCATGGATAAAGAACAGCAACCGTCTGAAATGTGTTCTGAAAATAGTGTTAACAGTAATAATTTTCCACGAACACAAAATGACCCTTCGTACAACAGAAATTTGTTCATGATGTCCAATCAAGAAGGTGTACAGTACAATCTTCAAGATACAGAAAAGAATAAACCAAAGATACAGGTGGAACCTAATTCTTCCGCCAACGTGCATTTTGACAATGTCATTCCTACTGTAAATAAAGCAGGTATTAGGAAAAAACATTCTAATTGGGATAACGTGATGTCATCTGGTCCAGTAGAAGACTTTTGGACAATTAATGATGACTATGGTTTTTTAACGTGATACTACATCATCTGCATACTACAGTATATAAATTTTTTTTTTTTTCATTAATAGATTTTTCTTTTAATGTAATCATAGGTTTGTTTTTCATAGCCTTCTTTTGATAGACTTACCTTCCCTCAATCTGCATCATTTTAGAATTGAGCAATCTTTTTTATCCTACATATACTTTCTCCAAGAGAAAGAAACTACATCGATCAAGTTTGAAAAGTTAAGTACGGGTAAGCAATTATTTGTGGTCGAAAATCTTGAAAAATTGAAGTGTCTATTAGTAAGTTTAATTACTTAATATAGTGCGTATCCAATGTACTTGTTTTTCCAGGTATGGGCACATATCTCTGTTATCCCTTCTTTTCATAGATTTGCAGAATACAGTACAGAGTATTATTATTTTCCTCAATTAGAAGTCACCCTTCGAAGAAAACAAGAATACTCATAATATTAATACATTCATTATTCATATGGAACGAACAAATACCACAGCATTTAAATTTTTTTCATTAGGAGGGAGTAATGAAGTTGGACGATCATGCCATATACTGCAATATAAGGGTAAAACGGTAATGCTTGATGCAGGAATTCATCCAGCGTACCAAGGGTTGGCTTCATTACCTTTTTACGATGAATTCGATCTTTCCAAAATTGATATCCTGTTGATTTCGCATTTTCATTTGGACCATGCTGCTTCACTCCCATATGTGATGCAAAGGACAAACTTTCAAGGCAGGGTTTTTATGACACATCCAACAAAAGCCATTTACAGATGGCTGCTGCGAGATTTTGTAAGAGTTACCAGTATAGGTTCTTCATCCTCTTCCATGGGAACCAAAGACGAAGGACTTTTTTCTGATGAGGATCTGGTTGATTCCTTTGATAAAATTGAAACGGTAGACTACCACTCAACTGTGGACGTTAATGGTATTAAATTTACGGCATTCCATGCAGGCCATGTTTTGGGTGCAGCAATGTTTCAAATAGAGATTGCTGGCCTGAGGGTGTTATTTACAGGTGATTACTCAAGGGAAGTCGATCGTCACTTAAATTCTGCTGAAATACCTCCACTTTCATCAAACGTATTGATTGTGGAGTCTACCTTTGGTACCGCCACTCACGAGCCCCGTTTAAATAGAGAAAGGAAGTTGACCCAGTTAGTCCATTCTACAGTAATGCGAGGAGGCCGTGTCCTACTACCAGTTTTTGCTTTGGGGAGAGCTCAAGAAATCATGCTTATACTGGATGAGTATTGGTCCCAACATGCTGACGAACTTGGTGGTGGACAGGTTCCGATATTCTATGCGTCAAATTTAGCGAAAAAATGTATGAGTGTCTTTCAGACCTATGTAAATATGATGAATGATGACATTCGAAAAAAATTTAGAGATTCTCAGACTAATCCTTTTATATTCAAAAATATTTCTTATCTAAGAAACTTGGAAGATTTTCAAGATTTCGGTCCCAGTGTTATGTTGGCGTCACCAGGTATGCTGCAAAGTGGTTTATCAAGAGATTTACTAGAAAGGTGGTGCCCTGAAGATAAAAATCTAGTATTAATTACGGGTTATTCCATCGAAGGAACAATGGCAAAATTCATTATGCTTGAACCAGACACAATACCTTCTATAAACAATCCTGAAATAACTATTCCAAGACGTTGTCAAGTTGAAGAAATCTCCTTTGCTGCCCACGTTGATTTTCAAGAAAACTTAGAATTCATTGAAAAGATCAGCGCACCAAATATTATCCTTGTTCATGGGGAAGCGAATCCAATGGGTCGTCTGAAGTCCGCACTATTATCCAATTTTGCATCTTTGAAAGGCACAGAAAATGAAGTTCATGTTTTCAATCCCAGAAACTGTGTAGAAGTGGATCTTGAATTTCAAGGTGTCAAGGTTGCAAAAGCTGTAGGAAACATTGTAAATGAGATATATAAAGAAGAGAGCATAAATATAAAGGAAGAAGCTGCTGTAAAAATTGAACCTATAAAAGAAGAAAAAGAAGAAGATTTAGATTCCGGAAGTGGAAAAGATTCAGATGATGTAGATGAACATAAGGATGTAGTAGTTTCCGGAATCCTGGTTTCAGATGACAAAAATTTCGAATTGGACTTCCTTTCTTTGTCTGATTTAAGAGAACATCACCCTGATCTTTCAACAACAATATTAAGGGAGCGCCAATCAGTTCGTGTTGATTGTAAAAAAGAGCTTATTTACTGGCACATTCTGCAAATGTTTGGTGAGGCTGAAGTTCTTCAAGACGACGATAAGGTGACAAACCAGGAACCAAAGTTTAAGCGAGAAGAAAATAATGACCGAATTAATAATGGTAAATTGATCTTACAGATAATGGGGGATATTAAACTAACTATTATTAACACTCTAGCTGTTTTAGAATGGACTCAAGATTTGATGAATGATACTGTAGCTGACTCCATTATTGCGATATTAATGAATGTTGATTCCGCCCCAGCCAGTATAAAGCTTTCGAGTCATTCTTGTGATGATCATGATCATAATAATGTAGAGCTTTATGAAGAAAGTGAGATTGATGAAGTTGCGAGAGCGAAGCAAATTTCAAGGTTATTCAAAGAACAGTTTGGTGACAGTTTCACTTTACTTCTCAATAAAGAGGACTGTGCAAGTAACGGAGATACTATAAGTGGAGTTATTACTATCGGTAAAAACACAGCCAAAATTGATTTCAACAATATGAAAATTGTGGAATGTAATTCAAACCCATTAAAAGGCAGAGTAGAAAGCCTCCTAAATATCGGTGGTAATTTGGTCACACCGCTTTGTTGAGTATGACTATGTATGTTATATGTATTACTTTATAAATATAATGCCCAACTCAAAGCTAATCAGAACAGTCTCTCACGTTACTTAATCACTCTTCACGTACTGAAACTACGAGATTGAAATTTAAAATTTTTTTTCTTTTTCATGAGCGTGAGAAATAATACTTTAAGCTCATCTCATCTCATCTAATCTGTTCATTTATTCCGGAAGTTTTCGTTTATATTGACAGCAGTGGTTGGCCTTCAATTCATTACACAAATCGAAGGGCTAAGTTCTAATTATAATTATAAGATCAAGAAAATGAGCAGCGGGAAAAAGTCTGTGGAAGGCGCTTACATGGACGATTCTACAACATTCGAATCGTTTCATCTTGATTCTCGTTTATTACAAGCTATTAAGAACATAGGATTTCAGAACCCAACATTAATTCAATCACATTCTATTCCTCTGGCTTTGCAGCAGAAGAGAGATATTATAGCAAAGGCTGCCACAGGTTCTGGGAAGACATTGGCTTACTTAATTCCTGTAATTGAAACTATTCTACAATATAAAAAAACAATTAAAAATGAGGAAGAAAATGGTACATTAGGTATTATACTTGTTCCAACAAGAGAATTGGCTCAGCAAGTTTATAGTGTTTTGGAAAAACTAGTCCTATATTGTTCAAAAGATATAAGAACTCTCAACATATCATCCGATATGTCTGGCTCAGTTTTGAATACCCTACTTATGGATCAACCTGAAATCATAGTTGGTACACCGGGCAAACTATTAGACCTCTTGCAAACAAGTATCAACTCTATTTCCTTGAGTGATTTGAAATTTTTGGTAGTCGATGAAGTGGATTTAGTGTTAACATTTGGCTACCAAGATGATTTAAACAAAATTGGTGAGTACTTACCATTAAAAAAAAATCTACAAACTTTTTTAATGAGTGCAACCTTGAACGATGATATACAGGCTCTGAAGCAAAAATTTTGTCGTTCTCCAGCTATTCTAAAGTTTAACGACGAAGAAATAAATAAAAACCAAAACAAACTACTTCAGTATTATGTGAGAGTTAACGAATTTGACAAATTCTTATTATGCTATGTCATATTCAAACTTGACTTAATCAAGGGTAAAACACTGATTTTTGTTAATAACATTGACAGAGGATATAGGCTCAAGCTAGTCATGGAGCAATTTGGTATCAGGTCCTGCATATTGAATAGTGAGCTGCCCGTTAATTCAAGGCAACACATTGTTGACCAGTTTAATAAAAACGTCTACCAATTATTAATTGCAACAGACGACACTGAATACATAAAAGAGGAAGATGAGGACGTAGAAGAAGGACATAATAGCGGTAATGAAGAAGAAGAAAACTCCAAAACAGAGCCTGAAAATGAAAAGAAAACAAGCAAGAAAAAGAAAGTTCAATTGAAAAAAGATAAGGAGTATGGTGTTTCCCGTGGTGTTGATTTCAAAAATGTTGCATGTGTCCTGAATTTCGATTTACCCACAACAGCTAAGTCTTATGTGCATAGAGTTGGTAGAACTGCTCGTGGCGGTAAAACTGGTACAGCTATTTCATTTGTGGTCCCATTGAAAGAATTTGGTAAGCATAAGCCATCAATGCTACAATCCGCAAAGAAGGATGAAAAGATTCTTTCCCGAATTATCAAACAACAAAGCAAACTAGGATTGGAATTACAGCCTTATAAATTCGATCAGAAGCAAGTTGAGGCGTTTCGTTATAGAATGGAAGATGGTTTTCGCGCTGTAACTCAAGTTGCCATTAGAGAAGCTAGAGTAAAAGAATTGAAACAAGAGCTATTGGCGAGTGAAAAGTTAAAAAGACATTTCGAAGAAAATCCAAAAGAGTTGCAAAGTTTAAGGCATGATAAGGAATTACATCCAGCAAGAGTGCAACAGCATTTAAAGCGTGTTCCAGATTACTTACTCCCTGAATCAGTTAGAGGAAATGGAACCAAAGTTAAGTTTATTCCATTCCACAATCCCAAAAAGCGCCATCCACATAGAAAGGGCAAAGTCAATAAACCAAAAAATGGCAAAGTGGATCCGTTGAAGAACTTCAAGTAATTTTAGTAGTATTGATATTTATTCTATTTGTTATACAAAAATCTACATACTAAAAATGCCCTTTAGCTAATCGTGATATATAATATATATTTCCACTTTCCTGAGTGCACTATTCCTGTTAGGGCAAAAACCAGGTCAATACTAATAGGGTCTACTCCCAAAAAAAGCGTTCCTGTTGGCTGGGGAATCACGAACTAGGTTCGCTTTCTTAATCATATGAGGACTGTTTATGATGCTTTTCACTCTACAGGGGTCTTCAACACCACGATAACTGAATCACCTCTAAGAAATAGTTTACTTATAAATCTTTCACGATTAATTACATTTTTACCTTTTTTCTCTGTCCAAAGCTCTTTCACATTTTCTAGAACCATATTGCAATGCCTATCGAAGGCTTTTACTCTCGCTATTATTTTGTGATTATTTCTTAACGAGATTATTACGGGTGTTTTTGTAAGCATAGCATCATTTATGAGGGACATTGGTCCATGCTTAAATTCGAATTCTTCTAGTTCCTCTAACTCTGCTTTGGAAAGCTCATGCTTTGGACGGTCAATTAATTGCGTACTAGAATGATATGCATTAATGACTTTTAAGTTAGTATACAAAACTCACTCTGAATTATGGGTACAAAAAAGTTGGAGACCAAACATACGACATGATAAATTGGTGTTGTAATACTCCTTGAATCAACTGTCAAAGCTAGGACAGGTGTCACTACGTTTGTCATTTGATGTGATGATGTTCATATCATTCTTTTTAAGTGAGATAATTTTCATTCAACTACCTTTGTTACCCGACATAATATATATAATATGAATCAATATGATATAGTCACTTCAAGTGAAGAGTGACATATTGACAAAAGATAGTACAATTACGTTATTTTTGCCAACAAAATTTTCTAATTATCTTGTATATATTTTCGCTATTCTTTTACTTCAAAATAAGTTACAAATTATCCTTATTAACTGACATGTCCGATATATGCGTTGATGGCTGTATTATTATTAAAAAGTAATATGAGGTAAGGTGTAGACGAAACTCCGGATAAATATAAACTTGTCTTCAGAATTTATGAAGAAAAATATATAATACAATAATTAGAGAGCCAAAAAAAATTTAGACATTGTTACATGCAAAGATAAAAAGTCTCGAGGGTTTGATCTTGTTATCATACTCCACTTCTGTAAATATTCTGACCCTGATGTCTCAATTGGATCGTTTCATGCTTCTCTAACGCATACAAAGCCTTATCTAAAGCGAATTGAGAAAATCTATGCGTGTCTACAAATTCTCTTCTTAAAGTTTGATAAGATGTAGACCAGCCAATAGGTAATCTTCTTTTCAGTTCTTGTTCAAAACGACGAATTTCTGACAACGATGTTCCGGCTGCTTGGTTCATGCCACCAATTGGATCCTGAGAGGCAGCATCCATTGTAGACGCTTGGAACAATCTTATAGCTTCATCAACATGTCTTTCCTGTGCAATAGGACTTAGTTCTAATTTAGCCAATGATTCAGTGATTCTAATAATAGCCTCCAATTGACGAATAGTAATTGGAATAGATGACCTTTCCGTTGACTCTAATTCATTAATTAATAATTGTTTTCGGATTGTGACGAAATTCGAAGATAGTTTTTCAGCGGCCTGCGGTGAAAGTCTTGGCGCACACTTTAATCTGCAATACGTGATGTAACGTTTCATCTTTTCAATACTAATCTCTGTACCATTTTCCTCTTGCTGGTTTTGGATAGCATTCGCATTTCCTGTATGAATATTAATAACGTGATTAGCAATGGAAATATCGCGTTCCTCATTATGGTCATCTTTGACAATGAAAATCATATCGAAACGGGATAAAATGGTAGTTTGAAAATCAATGTTGTCACCGGGAGACTTCAAATCATCATAACGGCCATATATTGGATTTGCTGCCGCCAAAACACTAGTTCTAGAATTTAGTACCGTAGTGATACCGGCTTTAGCGATGGATATTGTTTGTTGTTCCATAGCTTCATGGATAGCCACTCTATCTTCGTCTCTCATCTTATCAAATTCGTCGATACAAACAACACCACCGTCGGCTAGGACCATAGCACCACCTTCCAGATAAAACTCTCTTGTCATGGGGTCTCTTTGTACACTGGCAGTCAACCCGGCTGCAGAAGACCCTTTACCAGATGTATAAACGGCAATTGGAGATACTTTCTCTACAAATTTTAATAACTGGGACTTTGCGGTACCTGGATCACCCAATAGTAAGACATTGATATCACCTCTTAACCTCATACCGTCTGGTAGTATTTTCTTAGAACCCCCCATCAATAAACATACAATGGCTTTCTTTATATCTTCATTGCCAAAAATAGAGGGGGCAATAGAGTTCGTCAGAATTTCATAAAGCTTTGGGTTTCTACTTAACTGCAGAAACTCTTCCTCTTCTTCCTCGCTAAACATTGTTATGGAATTCCAAATAGAAGAAGTTTCCACATCAGATTGAATCCCTAATATTTTAATATAAGGTGTTCTGATAGCAACACCACTTCCTCCATTACCACCTCCGCTTCTTCCTGATCCAGCACCATTCTTAGAACTATAGATAGAATATATACCAACTATGGTTACCCTTGTACCAGGAATGACTCTGTTTGTTAGGTAGCGGTCACAAGTCATGGTTAAATTTCTGGGCATTTCACCTACTGGAACCAATTCCGGGATTTCCTGCAATTTTAAAAACTGTTGGTCAATAAACTTTGAAGATTCATGAATAATAATATATGGGTCGGGACCACAATTTTTTTTCGTCGATTCATCTCCAATATTTGTCTCATTTGCCATGGAAGATTCACTCTCAGCAGTAGATAAACACGAACGTGGTAAACTGACAGTATTGCCCGTGAAAGAATTAAAATTGTTGATCGTTATAGATGTTGTGTGTCTGCAATTTCTACACATTATAGAGAGGTACGTGGCGCGAGAAGATAAAACTGAAGTTGATATTATTATACCTGATAAACGAACAATCTTAGAGACGTGTTCTGAATCCAAATCTCTTAGTGGAATCTGATTTGCATTGGAATTTAAGATTAATTGGAAAGTTGGCAGAGAGTTCAATAAAAGAGAATCAGTATCTGTAATAGTACCGTCTGCATCTTGATTGCTATTACTGCCTGATTGAGCTCTACTTAGAATACTTATCCTTTTCGCCACCTGTGTTATTGCAGTTTCGAATAAGGGAATGATATCTGAAGGTTCATCGGATAATTTCTTGTATATGTCTTCGTTGTAGCCGATCAAATGCTCCATGTTAACAGTCAGAGAATAATTTTTTACCAGAATATTGTTCCTTAATTGGTCTCTGTAAATAAACTGTGAGTCTAATCTAAACTCCAAAATGAAATTCTTGAAGGACTTTATAATTTCTGTATTATCATCGTCGTTAGGTGATTCTCCTTGTAAAACAGGAGCACTATATATTTCTGGTCTATCAAATGACATTATCTAGCTTCAATTCACCAAGGAATGGCTATTATAGAGCTTTCGCTAAATATATGATCACGTTAACATGTGTACTTGGGTACTCTTTGATATAATGAAAAAAAAAATCTTCGAGATTTCGCGAAACTGCAAGTAATCACATTTCCCAAAAAGGAAACACGCCACACACCCATAGCAACAGACTGAAATAGCTTAACCTGGTAACAACGAAGAGGCGGTGGAAATTAAAGGCTAGCCGATCGTTTATAACAGATTGATTAAATTAACAATCGTCTTTAAGCGTTGAGAATCAACTACTGATACTTTGACCGCTTTGTTACTGCTTCATTTGTTTTGCATCTAGGGATAGGCGGTAGGATTTAAAGGGCTTTTACTTACCAAATCTGGAGAAAGTGGTTAGAGCCTGCTTGAGTTACTTCTTCAAGTCAGAAATATATTCAAGAAGTAAGAGTTTGTGTAATACTATTTATGCTCATTTCTCTGACACTTGTTACGCCATCAATAATTTTAATTACAAATGCCCTCATACCATGGTAAGAAGCTTAAGCCGTCTTTGAAACTTTCAAAAACAATTTCCATTTCCTCCTTTATTTCTTCAACAACCTTTAATTCATTTTCTCCATTAGAAGACTCAACATCTGCTTCTTCATCGACATCTTCTTCATCAGGAAAATCAGTAAGGTTCGCTACTCATTTATATACAATCAAAAAGTTCAATACAAAATCTGCGCCCATCTCGATATCAGAAAAATCTGGTAACGAGTCAACCAACTATGGCACTTCTAAATTCGCAAGCAATTTATATGAAAATGCTACTTTATCAAATCTTTCCCACATTAACAGTAAAGATCAACCCTATATTTTGGATTTTTTAGATTACAGTGATCTAGATTATAATGATAAGGATGATGAATACGACAATGAAAGTGACATAGAGGACAATGAGTTGTTCGTAAATAATTATAACCTGCTTATTGAGAAGGACAGCATTTACCCAGGTGAAGAGAATAAATTTGATATTGCAGATTGGAAGATCATCAGTAGTAATTTGAACCGATTCAAAAGTAACCCTAAAATAGATGCGACTAAGTTGGAGCACAGTATTTTCGAATACTTGAACGGTCAAAATATAAAAGTTCATTCCCTAGAACTATCCGAACCTGCAACTTACGACGACGTTCGCTGCAATAATTTTGGCCGCTGTCAAATTTCGGGACTTCTATTTGTCAATAATTTGAATTTCGAGAAGAAAGTAGAGATTAAATTCACCCTAAATAATTGGACAGATATTCATTACATCAGTGCGAACTATAGTAAGTCTGTTACCCCTCAAGTTGATGAGTTTAAATTTATTATTGATATATCTGCATTGAAATTGAATTTAGTGTCGAAGAAGTTGATTTTTGCTAATTTTTTTGAAAAGAAAACCGCTTGCTCTCTAAATTTACAATTCTGTTGTCGCTATGATGTAAACGGGTTCGACAATAGATCGTTTTATGACAATAACGACTATAGAAACTATGAACTAACGATCTCTTTATCTGTCATAAATCTAAACCGTGAGATTTCGATATTACCGAAGAATGATTCCACTATTCTTCCATTAACGCTGAGAAATAAAAATTCAGATTCATCTACGTCAAAAATTAATGAAAAAGCCAAAAAGCCGCTAAGAACATTTAACAAAGATACAGACTACTTTAATGACTCGCCAATAAAGCACAAGTTTCATCATTCATTTAAAGCAAAAGCGGCCTGTAAAACAAGGGACGTTTTCCAAAATTCTAGAACAGAAACAAATGATAGCGAAGTGAGGCCTTTTGACTACTTCGTCCAGCCGTTAGATTCACAAACTGATGAAGAATTATCTGATAGCTCTTATGATTTATCTTTGCACGATTTCAATTATTGGGAGTTTGGTAACCACGGACTTGGAAAAGCACTTGCTGATTCGGATATCTTACAGTTCAAAAATTATCCGAAATCAGAACCCTTCAGTAAGTATCCTATAATAGATAATACGATCTCATTAAACACTGGAGATAGTACTGTACAGTTGAAAATACAAGATCTCAAAAATAATTTGAGCCAAGGGGGGGAAAGCTCTAAAACAAGGACTGCATCAAACAGATCCCCATTATACGACGATAAATGCAAAGCTTCTTTGATTTACGCAAATTGGAATAATTCTACTGATACCCTAATGAAGAAAAACGACAAACAATCTGTAGAGTCAGGCTCCTCTTCGCAATTATCTATAGCGACTATAAAAGTAAAAGAAGATTCATCTCATCAAGATAATATCATTAATGAATTGATATGCTCTTCACCGGCATTTTTATCTTTAAATAATTCGGCTTTACCATCACTTTTTTCTGGTGATAGTATGTCTGATAGCTCAAGAGAATATGAAGATAAGATTTCTCTTACCTCCAATGAAATTGATATTCTTCGTGATTATTTTTCCAAGTCGCCATCACCGTCACCATCGCCCATATTACCATGATAATGAAAAGATTCTAAGAAGTGAAGAGAACACAAAATTAAAAAAAAAGTTGAACACAACAATTAATCATATTCTTTCGTCTTTCATATATTAGATATTTAGATTCTAGCTCACATTAATTAATATTACTTGCATTTTGTCTCCAACTTCCTTATTTATCTAGCAGAAATGGTTTTAATTCCTTAGTAATACTCAGGTAATAGAATTTTACTCCGGTATAAACAATCGTATTTTATTGATTGAAATATTTTTGCCTATTGATTTCATGATATTTGCTTGTCTTCGAAAGGACCTTTCCAACCTTCTGCTCCCGCAGTCTGTACCAAATGAAATGATATGTATTTGAACTCAGATAATTGTTGGAATTTTATTGCTGATAAAGGCAATCTTGACAGGTATTCGAAATATAAAATTTTTTTCCTAGAATTAGAAATTAACGGAAGGGAGTAATCTGGGTTATAATATTATTGTTTTTTTTTTGTTTTTATGCACTACCATTTGTCATCCAGTGACATTATCGAGACACACATTTCAGCTCCCACTAAATGTGGTGACTGTTTCTCACCATTCATGTCATTTTCTTACACCTTAAATAACAAAAAAGTAACATCCGGATTACTACCCAAGAGGCGATAGTTGAGTCTTATTGCAATAATACCAGTGTGGATGGTATTATTGCACTTTTAAGAACATAATATCTATTATCGACAAGTTCCGATGAGATCGTAAACAAGTCGAAATGGAACACTTTTTCATTATGATGTATTTCGTATAATAATAGGAAATATTTTCATAGTAACAATTATGTCGCAATTGAAACATTGACAACTACTTAAATGGATGTTCCCTAATTACATCAGAAACTGTTGGAATGAAAATCCGATAAATGGAATTTGTAATTCTACATAATTCTGTATATGCTTTTCTTGTCATTTTATATGTTGTCAGTCATTATCCTATTACATTATCAATCCTTGCATTTCAGCTTCCGCTTATTTCGATGACAGCTCAAAATTCACCCAATTCTCATTATAAGACTGTTGGAATGAAAATCAACTATCGTCTATCAACTAGTAGTCATACTACTAGTACATTATCATATACGGTGTTAGAAGATGACATAAGTTATGAGAAGCCGTCATCGAAATAAGTGGAAGCTGAAATGCAAGGATTGATAATGTAATAGGATAATGACTGACAAATATAAAATGACAATAAAAGCATATACAGAATTATGTAGAATTACGAGTTCCATTTATTGGATTCCTATATCCTCGAGGAGAACTTCTAGTATATCTACATACCTAATATTATTGCCTTTATCAACAATGGAATCCCAACAATCATCTCAAAATTCGCTAATCTCTCAAAGACTGTGTCATATGTGTTTTATGAACGTTTAGAATGATGTATTGTCATACTGACGTATCTCATCTTAAGATACAACAATTTCATCGTAGATTGGTTTCGTGGTCTAGTCGGTTATGGCATCTGCTTAACACGCAGAACGTCCCCAGTTCGATCCTGGGCGAAATCAGTTTTTTTTCATTACTTGCCAGTGTTACATAGTATTGTACTGAAATGGAAATAGCACACCTAATAAAGAGTAGAGCTTCTTACATTGTTTCTTTTTTTTGTTTTGGAAGTTAATGCTCAGTAGCAGCATGTCTTTTTTTACAAAGGCCTAGTATCAAAAATAGATCATGATACTAGTCAGACTGTACCTATATTTTTTATTACCAACATTGACCAGCTGGTTGTATATATATATATATGTTTTTGATCCTAAAACGACCTTATTGAAACTGTCGAAATTTTTGAAGGGCACCTCGGATAGTGGAGTAAAAATATGTACCCTAGAATTCTTCTCGAGCTAAATATTTTCAAGGATATACTCACACATATACACCTTTGCCTGTGGCGAATATAACCTAAAAGTGTCTGTTTATCAAATCTTAAGTGAATTTAAATATCAATTATCTAAAAAATCAAATGCGTCGCGGAAATTTTATGATCATTTAGTAAACAAAGAAAAAAACACATCAAAACAAGAAAAGAAATAGTTACTGAATACTTCACTATCTCTTCTACTTTATTGTATACTAGACGATTATATCTCTCTGGGAAATGTCCGGCTTCGACCTATCTGAATATCTAACCAAGTTTCAGACAAGAGATCGCGAATCATATCCTCACTTGGAAAACCCATCCAGAGAACTAAATGCTATCATAGATCAATTGGCTGTTTCACCTGAACAAATAGATGCCAGTTCAGAGGCATTAGAAACATTGATAGATCTTTGTCATAACTTCCCACATTTAGTACCGAAATTACAAATTCAATTAAGCTATTTAATAAGTTCATCTCTATCGAATCTGTCAAAAGACATTAAGGCTCATTTTTCATCGAATATTAACTTTGCTGAAATCAGTGAACTGATACCACAATGGAAGACGCATATGGAAGAGTACGGCTACCTTATTCACGTGCTTTTGACATTTTTACAAGACGAGTTACATAAAGTCTCGTCACAGTCTACTAATTTAAATCGTTCTTCGAAAAACACTAAAAATGATAATGCAAATGTTGAATTATTTAGAAAGGACTGCAATCAAATGGAAAATCTACTTGAATCCATAATAAAACTTTTAGAGATTAACTTATCTAAAATATTTCAAACAACTCCCGAAAAGGATATGTTTATTGGTTTGTTTACGAGACCGCTGTTTGTGCTATTAGAAATTGAACCCTTAACAAAGGTATCGTCCATAAAGATGTTTATCCAAAGAATTTTGGCTGTATGTGTTAAAAACCATGGACAAGGTTCAAGTATACAAAGTTCTTTAATGACAAACCTAACCTACTTTCTTCATTTGTCGGTTTTTAATGCAGAACTACTGAAACTATTGAATGATGAATACAACTATCCTCAACTAACAGAAAGCATCTTAAAAGAAATTAGCACGAGAGTGTTTAACGCTAAGGATACTACGGGCCCAAAGGCTATATCTAATTTCCTAATTAAATTATCAGAACTATCACCAGGAATAATGCTCCGACAAATGAATCTTGTCGTATCTTTACTCAATAACAGTTCAATAACACTGAGGTGCTCCGTTGTAGAAGCGTGCGGAAATATTGTGGCTGAATTAGCACAAGGTACACAAAGTATGGAACATTATAAACAACAAATAGCTGTACTTATTGAATTATTGGAAGAAAGATTCCAGGATTCTAATCCTTATGTCAGAACGAAAGCAATACAGGGGTGTTCAAAGATTTGTGATTTGAGTTCAAAATTCAACAAGTGTAAGGCTAAATTTACTGCGTTAGCAGTGAGATCATTGCAGGACCGATCCTCGTTAGTTCGTAGAAACTCAGTAAAACTACTATCAAAGCTATTGCTAAAACATCCCTTCAAGGCAATTCATGGTAGTCAATTAAGATTGACTGAATGGGAAGAATATCTCAGAGTGACCGAGTCAAAATTAAAAGCCACTTTGGAAAATGTTGAATCACAAGAAACTTTAAATGATGCAATTGAAAAATCACTTATTGAAGAAGAGGCAGAACGGGACGAAGATCAGCGTAGGGCGGAATTAAACGATTCATTTGATAAGGGTGCAGACCTTTCTAGAATAGAAAATGAGGTAGAAAATTTAAATACAACAGCGAACGCGAACGCTCTTATGAAATTAAAATTAATGACCGTTTACTACAAGGATGCAATTTCTTTCATTAAGGAAATACACAAAAGCATTGAGTTAATATCCAATCTATTATTTTCTAGGAATAGAAATGAAGTCTTAGAATCAATGGACTTTTTAGTTTTAGCAGATGCTTATGACATTGAATTGAGTGAATTTGGTATTAAGAAAATGTTACATTTGATTTGGATGAAGGGCACAAATGATGAAGGGATGAGTATATCAGCACACTTAATAGAGTGCTACAAGCAGTTGTTTTTAACGGCGCCAGACAGCTGTAATGTGCGAGAGAAGACAGCACATATTGCAAAAAATCTGATAAATCTAACCATCGATGCATCCATTGCAGATTTGGCTTCTTTGGAACAATTATTGGGAATGATGCATGAACAAAAACTGATTGATCAGCATGTCATCAATGTACTTTGGGCTATCTACAATTCGGCATCAAAATCTAATACAAAGCTCGAACGAAATGTGGATACTAACGAAGGACGTTTTTCTAAGAAGCAGATTCATGGTTCGATTATAATTTTAGGAATGTTGTCGTTGACAGATAATGAAATAGCATTGAAAGGATTGGAGTCATTATTAAACATTGGACTCGGAAGAGTTGGTATAAAAGACCCTACCCTTTGTCGATATTCTTGTGTCGCATTGGAGCGAATGGTCCCAAAGAAAAGCACTATTATCACGAAAGCAATAAATCAAGAGCTCGAAAATGTTGCAGTAAAAAAATTATATGCCATGATTATTAACTATACTAGGGATAATGAATATTATCCTATGTGTGAACAGGCACTTAGTGCATTGTTTACGATCTCTTCTAAACCAGACATATTAGCTACAGATTTGATTAGAGAGAAGACTATGATGACTTTTGGTAAACCAGAAGGGGAAGATTCTATTCTGTCGTTAGAACAATCGTCTAGAGTTGTTTCTCTCAGTCAATTATTATTCATTGTGGGACAAGTGGCAATTAAAACACTTGTCTACCTCGAAAAATGTGAGGCAGAATTTAAGAAAAGAAAGATTGAAGCAGAAACTCGAAATGGTAAAGGTAAAAACCAGAATGATAATATAGTGAACACCACGCAAGATAACTGTGATGATAAGGAGTTGGAAATGATAGGGGGCACTAACGAAGACGATTTCACGGACGCTATTCAATTTGTAAAAGAGAGTGAACTATTATTCGGAGAAAAATCAATACTGGGAAAATTTTGCCCTATTGTAGAAGAAATTGTTTCTAACTCAGGTAGGTTTAGCGATCCAATGCTACAGAGAACAGCAACCTTATGTTTAGAAAAACTAATGTGCCTATCATCAAAATACTGTGAAAAGAGGCTACCTTTATTAATTACAGTAATGGAAAAATCTCCTGATCCCACTATTCGTTCGAATGCTGTCTTGGGGTTGGGTGACATGGCAGTATGCTTTAACAACTTAGTAGATGAAAACACGGATTATTTGTATCGCCGGTTACATGACGAAAACTTAATGGTACAAAGAACTTGTTTAATGACTGTTACATTTTTGATTTTAGCTGGCCAAGTTAAGGTTAAGGGACAATTAGGAGAAATGGCCAAATGCCTAGACAATCCAGATCAAGGCATAAGTGATATGTGTAGATTGTTCTTCACCGAGTTAGCTTCTAAGGACAACGCTATTTACAATGGATTTATTGATATCTTTAGTAATTTATCGACAGATGACTTATTGAGTAAAGAAAGTTTCAAGAAGATCATCAAATTTTTGTTGACTTTTATCGATAAGGAACGACACCAAAAGCAATTGAACGAGAAATTGGTTGGAAGATTGAGGAAGTGCGAAACCCAACGGCAATGGGATGATATCGCATTTGTCTTAAATAATCTACCATACAAAAATGAAGATGTCACTGCATTATTGGAGGAAGGCTTCAAGGTTGTATCTGCAAAAGAATGACTGAACTGTCTTTTATGCATCTTTCTAAGTGTGTATTATATTATTATATAAATGACATTCTCATATCCTTATGCCTGAGGAATGAATTATTCATGTCAAGGAGATCATTCGTGGTCCTCTTCGTTCACACCTGGACAATGCTCATAGAGATCACATTCATCGTTATACTTGATCCCACAAAAAAAACAGTAGTACCTCTCGTATCTCAAAAATATGTTCAATTTCGTTATCCTTTTCTCAATGCTTAATTCCTCTAATGCAGCAAGTTCAGTGTCATCCGTAGTGGAATCGCTAACCATTGAAGTATTGTAATTAATTGCTACGGGCGTATATTCTTTTTTTTCGATTTTGGGCATAGTCGAAGACTCTAACTCTTCCACTGATATCTGTGACTTGCCATCCTTCGCATCTGTATTATAACTACTGTCATTATTAGAGTTACCGCCTTTTAATTCTTCATTTAGTTGGATAACGTAGGACCTCCAAAGTACGTTGAAATCCCTCGGATCTTGGCCTGGATTGTATAACTCAGAATCACCCATCATGTCAAAAGCAACTTTTTGGATTCTATACCAGATTTTTTCTAGTCGTTCTTTATGCTTTTTTTCACTTTTCCATCTTATGAACTTTTGTTTACTCATTTTCATGTCACTTGCTATGGATGAGTCAGGCTTACTGGTACAAATACCCTGTTTTTTGGGTTTGATTTCTACTTTAATAGGTTCTTTTAGGGCGCTCCGATTCTTACCTAATATTTCACCTTCTTTGTAACCCATGATTTCCATCATTTTATAACCCTTAGGCATGTTCAAACGTAGGGATGTATCTACTGCTTTGTTATTTGTTGCATCTTCTTTCGACTTCTTATGTGGCGGTATACTCTTCGAATGTATGTCACCTTCGCGATTTCTTTTCTTTTTACTTTCCTCCATTCTATGTTCTCACGGAAAAGCCAGTGGACAAGTATTGTATCGGACGTGTATCGTATGTGACACGGTTCCCTTATTATAATAGTTATTTTTACATTATTTTCAATAGTTGGGAACTTTTCATGTCAACTCCTCATCACAAAAAATAATGGCAAAAGGGTTTTTAAAATTCAAAACGAAAGGGCTGCGTCATCCAATTCCTTCTGATTGATTTCTTCTTACTTCTATTTATATACTTCGAGCAAGTATTTATATAATACGTATTCTATTATTCTTCAGTCACAAGTTCCAAGTTGGCATGCCCTCTCTTGTTGTAAAACCAACGCCCACAGTACAACCAAGTAGTAGAAAGAAAATGAATGATGTGAAAAATTCAAATTCAAATTAATTTTATTTAAAGCCGTTCACAATCTTGGGTATTTTTGGGATACCGTCTCTTTCCAACTGTTTGGTGAGTTCTTCTTCCAAACCCCTTTTCCACAAATCATGATTTTCACCAATAGCATAGGTGATAGTCTTGTTCATGTAACCTTCAGGTCCTAAATAATTTAACATCTCAATGATGTCTTCCAATAAGATCGCCTTGCCAGCAGCAATACTGTTTCCTAAACCAGGATGCTTTATGTTGACAATGTGAATGTGGAAATGATAATAGGAAGGTTGATAGTGAATCAAAATTCTCAACTCATCCGGATGAATAGCATAGTTATAACAACCGGGGACAATGGACCTAATTTTGTTGTTCAAGTTAATTAACCATTGTCTGTCAGAGTATCTTAGATCTCTTATTGTCTTAATATCGGTTCTGTAAACGATTGCAACCAAATACAAAGAGTCCAGATTCATACCGTCCCATTTCATATCAGGTAATATTAGGAACCCATCGTTTTTGTTTTCTTCAGAGAAATCTTTATAAACAACTCTTTCGGATTCAGCACCTTCATAAAGAATATTGTTGACCCATTTGAGTCTACCATTATTACACATTTCTTCGATGTAGGGCTGAACAATTCTCTTGTACATCTCAGGGGTCTCCCTAACTAAATGGAAGTTTTGTTGTTCATACTTCTTGATATGAATTGGAGTAGCAGGCCAAATTAAATTCAGCTTGGCAGTAGGGTTGGATTGCATATCCTGCTTTATCACAGACAATCCCCAATAATAGATATCGTTGGACGTAATTTCTTTTAATTCCTGGATTCCGTTGATACAAGAATACTCGTTTTCACAGTTATATAAAACTGGAGTGGAACGGCCATCTTGGGAGGGTCTTCTCACGGTTTCGTCAAACAGAAAATGCGTCTTTTCAGCCGTAATAATAGCATCCTTATTGTCTATTGTTCCCAACAAGGACATGACTTTTGTTTGTGGGTTAGAATCCAGGACACTGACAAATTGGAATCTCTTGATCAATGAAGCAAAATCGGTGGGTAGCTGAGACATGGTATATGCTGATTCTGTCGTTTTATTTTTTTGATTTTTGCGGGCAAGACTCTTTGACGCTATGTGTTTCTTTAATTGAATTTACAGAGCTGTGAAGAAGTTGATATTGGTAATCCTAGCGTCCAAAAGAGCTGGAAGTGCTCTTTCCTTTTGGTTTATAGTGATGATATCCTTGAAAAGACTCCCTAAAAAGCGGCGGTGCGGCGGGTTACCCGCTAACTTGCCTGGAAAAATACGTAATTATGTAGAACAATTTATTGAATTATACTACTATACTAATATTGAACTAGACTATGTTATACAGTTGAACCAAGTTTGCTGGGCTTTGTGAATGTGGGATGATAGGGCAGCACCTATTTGAGAAAGATCCACCAAAAGAGGAAGACAAAAAAGAACGCAACGATGATGATGGGAGCGTATTGGCTCATCAAGAGATCGAAATTGATCTTTTGCGCGGATTTTCTGTATCTTTTAGACGTTTCTTTTAGAGAGGAACTCATGTCACTCATTTTATCAAGAGAGTCGCCTCTGTAAAGCAGGTCTTCGATGTTCTTGGACATGATTTGCTTGACACCTACAAGCTCTTGGTTCAGTTGGTCCAAATTGTCCTGAACTTTCTTGTTGCTGTATGATTTCTTGGTCATTTGTAGGAAGTTATCGAAGTTTACAAATTGGTATGGTCTGACGGTGGGCTTGGGGTATTCATTGGCAAAGGAGTGCTCAAACTCTTGCGCTATATCGTTAAGGTATGAAAATGCTAAATTTCTTGGGTATCCGGATTCGCAAATGACGAAATAATATACCATAGATTTCCTCAAATAGTGGATTTCAAAAGAACCGCTTTCCAAAGTAGCCTCCGTAGCAGATTGTGGTGTCATCCTGGAAACAACGATTTTCACTTTTTGCTTTTGTTCGAATAACGAGGGATCATTTTCGTTGTCCACTGATGTACAAAGAGGCAGCCCATCATCTCTGTAAATTAGTGTTGACTTTATCATCCCTATTTGATTGTGTATATGTACCAGGGGGTTATTGTCAGGTCCTGCGTTGATTTGGAGCAATATAGCTTATAAATTCATTTCATTACGTGAATCTTTATTGTTTGTTCTTCAATGGCAGAAAAGACCGAGAAAATGAAAACAAAAAGCGTTGAGAAATTAGTGCCAAAAAAAAACTTCTTTTATGACGCCTCTTGTTAAATTAATCGAAGAATACTTAAGAATGTTTAGAAGGATTTACATAGTTATATATTTTAGCACATTGTTGAGTTAAAAATGAAACCTCATACAACAACGAATTTTTGTCTTTCATCGAAAAAAGTTGGAAAACTCTCCCGCAAATTCAAATTCGGTAAATGGTTTTGTAAATTAATGATATTCAGAACGTAATTGGAGTCGTCTTCAAGTGGAGCGAACCCCAATTTTTCGCATTGTGGTAATTCGTTCCATGATGTGAACTCTATACAACTCATATCATTTGATTCTTCTTTCTGGTGTTGAGTGGCATCGCAAAGCGTATTGTTTACGAACAATTCATTTAGCTTTGGTAAGTAAAACCCCTGGATTCGAATGGAGGAACATTTTTCAATACGTATAATTTTGATGGTTAGCGATTTTAATGAGTTATTTTTCAGGCAAATCATTGGTCTTTTTAGATGATGTTTTTGTTTGGCAGTTTCATCGTTAAATGAAGAGGCGTAGGGAATCCAGTTGATAATCTGAGTTTTCTCCACACCCTCGGGTATCAACTTCACCCTAAAATAACAAGTGCCATCGTTAGTTTCGTTAATTGCCATTTCCTGTAAAATTTTGAGATTTCCCCTCAATGACTTGATATACCTTTCTGGTGAACCAGAAAAGGTTGTTTCGTCATACTTGAATTTATGTCCAGTGAATTCTTTGATTTTGGGTACCAACCAATTTTTCAAAGAGTGTAGTTGGAAGAGGAAATTTATCGAAATATTCTCGCTTAGACATTTGTTCAAGACATATGATGATAAATCTATAAAGTTACAACATTGAGTAACCTTATTACTGTTTGGGTGAGTAGATGTCTTAATAAAATTCAAAGCAACTAAATTAGGAAAATTAATGTGAAAATCGTTGAAAAATTGTCGCAAGATTGACTTGATGATTAAAGTTGCCACTGTTGTTGTTGAATTTAGGTTTAGATTTTTATCCACATCAAACTCATTGTTTCTTTCAAATTTTTTTATCTTAGTTGTTAGTGTACGTAATATTGAATTAAAAAATGAATCAAGGGCCATGTAGTCCAAATTCAAAGTTTCAACGAGAGGGAAACAGATTTTCTTACAAATTGGAGGTCTTCCTTTCCCTTCTTGCCCAGTTTTTGAAAAAAAGTTTCTATAGTCTTTATTGATAAGCTGGAAAATATCGGGATTAAAAACTCCAAAGAAATTTTGATCCGAGTAGACATTCGTATTCAGAAAGTCTAGATACAATGTGTTAATATCAATATCTGCCACAATGTTTGCAGCATGCAGTTTTTCCATAGGCGAATAAAACGAACTCTTTATATCGCTAATGCAAAATACGAATTCCATTATTTTTGAAGTAGAATCAGCCAAAGGTAAAAATGTTTCTATGACCTTCAAATCGGAGAATTCATCAAATACAACGATAAGTTTCTCAACCTCCAAAATCCTGGTTTGGTCAGTATCGGTCTTCAAATCAGCAGCTCTGATATACTGGGCGTTCATATCGATGTACGGCAAGAATCTTCTCAGGAACCCGTACTCCATTTGTAAAATTGAGTTTTGTGTAACCTCACACGTCAAGTCCAAAACTATCAAATTCTTCTTGACATAACTTGTTAAGAAGTTTTCTGTTATAGAGCCTCCACCTGTCGAACAGACTGAAAATTCGATTAAATTCACCAAATTGTACAGCCAATACTGTGAACCCGCTTCCGCCACAGTGAACTCAAATATTCTTTGTACAAGTTCTGTAGGTAAATACGATAAAGCAGTCACCATCTTTACGTGTTCTTTCTATTTGCTTTCAACTAAAGAGTATATAGTTATGAAAACTCACAGCTTTTATATTACACGGACGTCGGATGCATTACTAGCTTGGCAGTAGATCAAATAAACAATTTATAACTCATCTGAATCTATATATAAAGTGATCGATCAGCTAAATAAAACCACGGACGGCTGAAAATTAAGGGTTCCTCCTTCGTGAGGAGGTTTCAACCCGTCATAAAGCCCATTGGGTATGCGAGCATAGACAGTAGTGGCTTATTTGTTGGAGGATCTAACAATGACTCAGCAACCATGAAGAGGCGTTAACAGTGATAGGTAGGGGGCAGCACTACCGAGGTCATTACTTCTTTACTTTATGTACTTCGAATACGTTGCCACTAGGTGCAATGCGGCGCCCTGTCGCGTAGGCAAAGCTCTTGAAAGGTTAATGACAGTTGAAAAAACACGTGGTTTGGACAAGGACAAAAGGAAGAGGCAAACGGCACTTAGTTTGTTGAGATGGATGAAACCCATAGTCATATGTCACCTATTATTGAAAAGCCCGTTGCCAATGGTAAGAAAGGCAAGAGGAGGAAGATCATCAAATCATGTGCTTTTTGTAGAAAAAGAAAGTTGAAATGCAATCAGACTAGACCTATGTGTCAGCAATGCTTAATTAGAAAAATGCCGCAATGCATCTACACAGAAGAGTTTAACTATGCCTTGTCTAATAGAGACTTGTTTGGGCAAGTGCCCAACGTAGCATTAATTCAGAAGATTGAGAATTTACAAACTTTACTGAAAGAAAACGATAATGATAGCGCAAAACAGGTGCATTGCAGAAGTTCAGATAATCCGTTATGGTCTCTCCGTACTTCAATTTTAGGTGAGAATGGCTCGATGTATGTTTTTGGTCCGACATCTTGGAAAACTTTGTCTTTGTTTGAGCCAAATAAGTTTCAAACCGAGTTTCAAAACCTGTGGATAGTCTTGAAACCGCATCCTATATGCACCGAGACCCAGTTAGAAGATAATCATATTGTCTCTCATTTACCCAGCTTTTCTCAAATTGAAAGTTGTGTTGAATCTTTTTTTGCTAGTCCGCTGTTTGACTTATTGCATATTTTCAACAAGAACGATATCATCTCCCTTTTAGACAGATTGTTCATCCGAGACACAATTAACGATGATCTAGTTATCCTTCTCGACTTGGAAGGTAAGCCACAGAACAGGTATAACATTGGTATTATACTTCAGATTCTTTGTTTGAACTATTATAACCAAAATGTTCCCCCATCCGTAAGTCATTTTATTTGTAGTTTAAGTGCGGCTTCCACGTCATCATCGAGCTCAAACTTTGTGGAAACACTACAATTTTGTTTAATTTCTTATATTAATGTGATGATAAATTGCACAGATGGTGTATGGGATGCAACCCAAGGCATTGATTTAATTAACAAGCTATGTCAGGGATGCATAAGTTTGGGTTTGAATGATATCGATAAGTGGTATTTGAACGAAAGAGAGGAGGACAGGCAAACCCTAAGATGTATATGGTTCTGGGCACTTTTCCTTGATGTTAGCACATCATATGACGTGGGTAAACCTCCATATATTTCTGACGACTTTTTTGATTTAAATATATTTACAGCGCAAAATTTTGGATCTCTAGGCTTTGACTTCAGGAAAGTCAAGTTGATGCGCGATTTTCTAAAGATTTCTCGATCCATTACTCGTGATATTCACAAGAAGCAGATCAATAAAAGAACCTCGACTTCCCCGTTGAGATTGATAGAATTTATACAATCTAATTTTACACCTATTGAACATTATACAAATCCAGTTTATTACTCTGTCGTTGATCCGTTCGATATATTGATTCTATCGAGAGCTTTAAGTATGGTCATTAGTTTGTACAATGTTGAGATTGTCATTGGTCAACTTAGTAAAATCATAGATAAGAACAGAATGGTTCAGTTTTTGTTGATATCAATATCAGTTTGTGTCAATACGATTTTATTTAATGTTGGAAAATCCATTAACGAACAAGAAGACACTTTATCTGAAGGATTAAAACTATCGACTGTTCTGATTAATCCACTATTAATACGGATAATATCACAAGGGTATAGTTTAGCATTTAAAAGGTTGATCATCAGGGAGAAAGGGTTTCTTTTCCTAATTGACCTTGACACAGGGAAAAAAATTCAATTTATCAAATATCAGGAGGAGAACTTCGATGAGCTTTTGACAGGATTCGATGTTAGAACTGATAAATTTCTGTCATTTTCTGGAACAACAATCAGATTTTACGAAATTATCGATAACATATTTGAGTCTAATGAAAGAAACAAACAGCTTTTGAGAGCTGTCTCCAAATGCTATCAGTTAACCTCAACTTTGGCGTTTGAACGTGTAAGTAGGGTATTATTTGACAAGGCATCTCAAGCAAGAATAGAAACTGAAAAAATTTGGCTAAAAAAGGGTATTAATATGGAACACTTCAGTGATCTCATGATTGAAGATTTTACTAATGATGTTTGGAAGAAGTTTAAAGACATCTCTAAAGATCTATGGTGTCTGGACCAAAAACAATTCTATAAACAGTATCATTTCGATTTATAAGTTTATTTATGATTGATGTATTTTTCTACATAGGGGTTTTCGTCCCAAATAGGGATATTGACATGGGACGTCGAATTTAAGTAGCGCGCAGAAAATAAGACAGCGTTATGTAAGAACAGGGCCTCTATGTGCATTCCAAACCTTTTGCTTCTTACTTTAAGATCACGTATGTATGATGGATCCTGAGTATATAGAGCGGCAATTAAAACATTCAACATGGTTTGTAAAAAGAATCAATGGTGAGGGAAATTGTCTCGTAACATTTCTACCAATGAGATCTTCAATCACAATTTTAGTTGTTGTCTTAGTTTCCTTGAATCATTTGATGCCGAGTGTCTTTAAACTCACCCAAACTCAGCTATCACAGCAATGTCAGAGTCAAGGCTTTACAGATAATACCTCGCTGGATCAAATCAAACTAAAATTGATGGATATTTTACGGTGTCCCCAAAAAATTAACCAAATTGAATTAACGGGTTCAAACTTGAATTTAAATTTCAACATATCTCCAGAAATTACCATTTCTATAAAAATCGTACCTTCTCATGTTACTAAGGATACATGCTCTAAAATTTTGCAGAATCTGAGCATGCTTCTATTGAAGTTGATAAATTTTTCCGCCCAATATCAGTCTATTCAACAGGATATTTTGAACGAAAAGCAACAATGTTTGGACTATCTCTTAAGATCTCTTAACGATTTAGATGGAGGGAGTAAAATTATCCGTCAATGGGCTCCTGAAAACTCTAGGAATTATGAATCTCTACAGCCAAGCACTTGTGATGACATAATCAAAAAACTACATAATAGAGGAAAGTTCCAAGACCCAGATTCACCAGCAGATTCACTGACAGTACTATTATGTTCGGAAGAAAAATTTCAAGATATATCTCAGATTGAAGAATCAGAGGAAAGCATCAAAGAAGGCGCTAGATTTCCTGGAGCGAAGGATCTCTATGATGACGATTTTGAGCTGCAATTGGAGCCTTCAAGTGAGACTCAACCAAAGAGCTACCGTGATATTAAACCAACGATAGGCTCCAATGCAACAATTGCAAATAGGAATGCTAATTCGCTACTTTGCCCGGAGAATTTTACCGAATATGACTCCACGTCTTCAAAAAGAACAAAGCCAGCTTCTGTTGTATCATTAACATCATCTCCGGCAGGAGAACGTCCACGAAAGAAAAGAAGATTCGGGAAGATTAAAATTAAAAACTGATGCAAAGCAATCATGAGTAAACTTGTATTGCACTTTTTTGATGATTCGTTCCCTTTCTGAAACCCCTGCAGCAAATACTGATTTGTTCAGAATAAGTACTTTGTGTAAGGACAAAACGTACTAAAAGATAAGACGATTCACATGCACATAGAAAGTTGAAAGTACATGTCAAAGAATATATATCGCCAATTATTGACTACGGAGATTTGAAAGAACCAAAATAATTATACATCATATATGTTTCAATGTGTGTAGACTGTTATTTTTCTATCTTTAGCTACATATAGCTTTGTCACTGGACTACAGCTATGTAGGTTTCAAGTATTTAAATGGCTTTCATGTACATCGTATCAAGCTAATAGCGGCATTGAAAAATTACCGCGCAATTTTGCCTAATACCGCACATGAAACTTTGACGCAAATCGTTTTCGAGGAAATAAGCTTGAATCGCAGCATCTGTCAGAAGAAAAAAGAGGTCAAAAAAATGGGAAAAAAAAACATTGATGTATGGGTCTTTTGGAAAGCAAAGAACATCAAAACACCGCGGGCCAAATTGAGCATGTTTGGGGACTGTTTTTTGGCTTATATTTTGTGAAGTAATCATGTTAATTTATAGAGGGAGTAGTACATGAATGTAATATTTAAATTGTATTTATCGCTGGATGCGCCAAAAGAGAAAGACAAAGAGACTTCTTGTCGAATTGTTTCTTCCATGCCACACAGGTTAACCTCAAATCAATTAATTCTTAAAGTCTAGTAAAAATTCGAGGAGCGAAAAAGAAAAAGTAACTTCTATGCTAGATATCTCATCAACTGTAGTAGGTCGTACACTCAACCCACCCTCAAAAAACCACAAAAATTAAGCGACTTCAATCATTTAATTCATTTTTTGAAAGTTGATATCATTGAGTATCTCTAACCCATTTGTTCTTTTTTTTTGGCCACTGAAAATATTATTTTGCTTTTAAGAATCCATTAAAATTAATAAAGGAATTGTATGGATTCACGGTATGGAATACCGACCAAAGCACAAACACTCAATGCTTTCTCTCCCTTCTTTCAATTGTTGGACGAGCTTACCAACGTTTATATTATTTGCAATCGGTTTCATGGACTAAACCCAGTTAAAATAATCATTCACACTTCATTTTTGGATATAGAAAAGTTATTCTTGGAAAATATAGAAAAAAACGATGCTCAAAGAGCACTGATATTTGAGTTTTAATATATTTTTTTAACGCAAACGACGAGCTTCACGTTCAGATTCCATCAAGACCAAAATATCGTTTTCTCTAACTGGACCCTTGACATTTCTGACAATGGTACGGGAAGTGTCTTCCAAGAATTCAACGCGAACTTGGGTAACACCACCACGAGAACCGGTACGGCCTAAAACTTTGATGACTTTAGCTAAGGTTACTGGGGTCTTGGAATCCATTTCTGCTGCTCTTGGTTGCTTTGTTTTTTTAATAAAGAACAGGAAAACAACTACTGGGATCTAAAAAAAAGTCGATCGAGAGTTACCAATAAATGTTAATGGAGGCAGAAATGGTCTAAGTATCTTCGAAAAACGGATGAAAAAAAAATTGACAAAAAAAGTTGCGTGATCATGTTTTACGAATATAAGTAATGATGGGCAGAAAACGACTGCCATTAAGGAAAAATAATTGAGTACATTTAAATGCGTGTGTAGTTTCGTAGCTAACTTTGAACTAAAAAATTTGTAGAATATGTATACTATTTATCCCTTGCTATTACTAAATTTCCTCGTCCGGATAGCATGGACCAGCTGATCTTCAGGGAGGTTGATCATGTCTTTGATTTCTCCCATGAATTTGAGCATCTCATTGGTATCGTTCTGGAAACTATCTTGTAATTCAGAGAATAGCTTTTGGTATTTTTCGGACAACTCTTTAAGGATTTTGGTATTTAACTCTTGGTTTATTATCGAAATTTTTCTTACCAATTCGTTTGAAAAATGATTGATAGAATTATAAATTTGTTCTTGCAGTTTATTTGTGAACGAATTCTGATCAGGAGCAGATGATCCATGAGGAGAAAACAAGTCAACTACAGTGGTAGATTCCAGGATATTGGTAATGTTACAATTGTTTAAATCTTTATTTGGTAGGGTATGATTTTCTGCTAAGCTCGAATCGATAAAGGTTTCGTTACTTTTGTCATCAACAGATAATCTAGCGTTATCTCTCGTAATTTCTTTTCTTTCATTAACGTTTGGAGGGCACTTTTCTTGAAGTTTATCATGGCATTCATCGGTAATCTCAATATTTTCTTTGATTATGCCACTTACTGCTTCATCGTTGTTGGTAGGCACGGTCAGATCACTAGATTTGTTAGTCGCTGTTTCAGTTGCACTTAAATTTTTTTTGGCAACTTCTTTATGGGCACGCAGCTTACTTATTCTTATGGATTTTGGTTTAGTTGGAACATTTGACCTAAGAATTCGTTTATCTTGTGAAGGGACTTCAATGACGGGCTTGAAATTTGTTAATGTTTTTTGCTGTTTCTTGTCCTTTCTGTGAGATTTTTTTTGTTTCTTGGACGGAGGTTGCCCAAATATAGTGTCAAGAATGTTAATATCCCTTTTCTTAATGGAGGTATTTGACTTTAACTCTGTCACTCCAGTTACCTTTTGATCAATATTAGGCATTTCTTTACGATTAATTACACTTGATTTACCCACAACTAACGAAGAATTATTCAAAAAAGGCGGTTGTATTGGTTCGGACGGATTTTCTTTGTTTTGTGCTTCCTTTTCCTTGAATTCTTGCTTCAAAATTTCTAATGTCTTCGTGGACTCTCTTCTAATTTTCCTCATCTGAGCAGATACTATAGGTGACTGGTCTTCTGAATCAATTTTAACGTAGTCCATTTGTCTCTTTGTTGCCTTAGTGCTGCTTATTTCGAGTTCTGCAAGCGCAACATCGCCTCCTTCGTCTTCCGTATTTGATTTTAAATCCCATTCATCAGATCTTATAGAAACTGAACGATCAGGAGTAGCTAACTGAATCTTTTCATTACGGTTATATGGAGCAGAAGATTTTATTGGACACGATATGGAAGTGGATAGTTCATCGAGTGATTCTTCTTCCTCGTTTTCTTTCTGCTCATCAGCTCTTTCATTTTTTCCCTCTTCTTCCTCTTCATCTTCTGGTTCCTCTTCAATATAATCTAACGCCAGAAAGTTTTGAACTTCACTTATTTTGGGTACATTGTTAACATTGTGAAAAAAAGCTTCGCCTAAATTATCATCTTCAAACTCGAGTTGAAACCCCCTCACTTTGTTAAATGATACTGTTATATTATCAGCAGTCGTTCTGACACATTCATGGAAAGGATACCTCAGCTTAATCTGAATTTTGTTTTTTAAGTTTTTAATGATCTTGATTTTTCTTCTTTCAAATTCCACAAGAGCGTTTTCGTCCAACCAAAGGTAGATTTTGTCGTAAATACATTGAATGTAGTAAGAACTTTTACCAGCCTCTTCCCTTTTTTTGAATATACGAAGGTTTTTCAATGCTTCGGATCCACTATAGGAAATCTGCCTTAGAGCTCCAATAGAAGTTAAGGTTGATATAAAATTATTGCAGAGAAACTGACAGGTTTGTGAGTTACCATTTTTACCTCTGAAAGGGTAAAATTCATTCTCAAAGAAATGTTTGTTTTTAGACCTGCTTGGCCATAACTGAGGTATTCTTTCTACTTTCTTGGAGTTTGGAGCACTTCTTACAAAACAGTTAGAGAGAATTTCCACCAGAAAATTACCTTGTTGCAAATCCTGTATATTATCAAACAACTTACCAATCTTTTCTGCATATTCTGTTTCGATTAACCTAGTTATTACCATTTTGGACCGAGGAACACTGTCAAGGATATTGCTAACAACAGCCAAGCATTTCCAACTGATGGGATTTTCGATTGCGATTCCAGTCTCAATTAAAAATTTCAAGACTTTACAGTCTTCGTCCACCCTAATTTCGGAAGAAAATCTCAATTTCAAAATTGAATGCCAAATGTTATCATCTGGGAGATTCGCATTTGTGATTTTCGTAGCAAGATTTACGATGTGAAATAACAACTCAAAGTTTTGGATTATTTCTCTTTTTATGAGTAGCAGATGAAGAAGCTCTTCCAGCTGTTTAGAAGTTTCTAAAGTCACCAAACTATATTGTATACCTTTCGTCTCATGCGTAGTTGATGCTAACTCATTTTTTAGGCAGATACCAAAAACTTTTCTCTTCAGACCTTCCATGCTTATCTCCGTACTCGTTTTGATATGCTTATATGGCCTTTAACTCTCCAAAATCTTTGTTTATTTTTTATTTTCTTTACTATCCTGCACGTAATGTGGTTGAGTCCATGTTATGATAATTTATAAAATCATTATCGCTATTTAGCCGCTGAACCCTTTCAAACAGGTATTTATCGTTTTTGACGTCAAAAGAGTAGTCACACAAGGATCCTCTATTAAATCAACCAGTAATACATTCAATTCCTTTCTGCTTCCCATTTTTAAGCAAATGAAGCATCATAACTGAGAAACATGTTGGCTACCGCTGATTCTTTTACAGTAATTCACAAAATGACTTTTGAAGTTTAATGCACACCTTTTGTAAAAAATATAAATTGTGAACACTCTTGTTATCTCCCACAGCAAAATTTGTGGTAATTTGACATTATATGTGATTGGATTCTTCTAGTTGCCTTGCTTTGTCTTACCTTTTTCTGTTTATTCTTTCTGCGCTGAATTAAAAATTACAGCTAAATCATAATTTTGAAAGGTTTCTTTCTTCCCGCGGACCAAATGAGCCAGAAAAATAAAAAATTTCAGTTTATCTTTTAATAGATTACTGCGTGTACGTTGAATTGGAGAAGCAGAAGAGCAACGAACACAAAATCAAAAGCAATAATGTCTGGTCGTCAAGGTGGTAAGATGAAGCCTCTAAAGCAGAAGAAGAAGCAACAACAGGAAATGGATCCTGAAGAAATTGCTTTTAAAGAGAAGCAAAAGGCCGATGCTGCTGCTAAGAAAGCTTTGATGGCTAATATGAAAAGCGGTAAGCCTTTAGTCGGTGGTGGTATCAAAAAATCTGGTAAAAAATAAGTAGCTTAGGTCAACGTCAAGTATATACTACTAAGGGTTTCTAGTTTTTTCTTTATGTAAATACATATAGTACCTACGTATAGTACGTGAGAATGCTTTCAACAAGATATGTACCATTTTCTGGTGTTTTGAAATTGTAACATAAGGGTAGTGCTTAATAGATTAGGAGGGTCTGATAACAAATGCCCTCCACATTTTCTCTCTCGAAGAATGGTGTTAGAAGATATGCAATGAGTTTATATTCTTTGCTGCAGTGGTTGCGAAGGTATCATATTTGATGAGGCTATTAAAAAGAGCAAAGAGCTTTAACGCTGTCTTTCAGCCGACATTTGAAGTGAAGGAAGGTACGTTTAAATGTTGATGTTGTTTTAATAAAAAGGGCGAAGATTTTCCGGGTATTCTCGCTTTCAACCCAGTCTTAAGTAGTGGAGGAAAACATTGCTCATGTGCAAACCAGCAGTTCGTTGATGTAAGAAGATCACAGTTAGAACATACAGGGTATTGCAAAAGAGGCCTGAAGCTACCGATTTCAAACAGTAGTGGAGACATAGTAATAGATTAGGAATGAGCAGATCTGGAAAATCATTGACAAAGTACAAGATTGTTTTTCTGGGGGAACAAGGTGTTGGAAAAACATCTCTGATCACTAGATTTATGTACGACACATTTGACGACCACTATCAGGCCACGATTGGTATAGATTTTCTTTCCAAGACCATGTATTTAGATGATAAGACGATTAGATTACAGTTGTGGGATACAGCAGGTCAAGAAAGATTTAGATCATTAATACCTTCATATATAAGAGACTCGAGAGTCGCTATTATCGTTTATGACATTACCAAAAGAAAATCATTTGAATATATTGATAAATGGATAGAAGATGTTAAAAATGAAAGAGGGGAGGAGAACGTAATATTATGTATCGTCGGTAATAAAAGTGATCTGTCAGATGAAAGGCAAATCTCAACCGAAGAAGGAGAGAAAAAAGCCAAATTATTGGGCGCTAAAATCTTCATGGAAACTTCCACAAAGGCAGGCTATAACGTTAAAACCTTATTCAAAAAGATTGCTAAATCGTTACCTGAATTCCAAAACAGTGAATCGACTCCCTTGGATACTGAAAACGCAAACAAAGGTGGAAATCAAAACAAACCAGGTGTCATTGACATTTCTACCACAGACGAGCAAGAACAAAGCGGTTGCCAGTGCTAGAACCTTTAGCATTTTAATTTCATGAGGAATCAGAAGAATTCTTTGTGCGTCTTAATTTCTAGTGAACAATCAGCACATAATAACTGAACTGTTAATAATGATCTTAATAATAGTAATAATCATAATCATAATGTACTCAACACAGACGTGTATGGGTTAGTTCTCAATAAGTATGATTGTATTAAAGAATGGTATTAAAACTTTTTATAAAGAAATATGGGGTGTATAAAGTTATCAAAAAACGTAAAACTAAATAAAAAAAATAAATGTCTTGTTTTAATCTCTAATTCAATGTTCAATATGAAGGAAGAACGTAGAAAAAAAGTCACATGGAATCGAAATCTGTGTCCACATAGCGCCCATTTCTCAATAATGTCTTACACAGACGCGGCATTATTTCAACTTGTAAAGGCTCTAAAGGAAATTTCTCACCATCAACAGAGAACAAACCATTTGTCAGTTTGGGTATTATTTTGTATGCCAAAATTTTAGAGTGTAGAACTTCCGGTTGTAAGACATGAGAACCCTTATCTAGTCCTAGCAATATTGGAGCCATTCTCGTTAATGACGTTCTTGCATCAGTAATAACCATATCCATTGTACCATCTGAAGGAAGTGCAGCTGGAAAGAATTTAGTGTCGGCAGCCACATATGGCATTTTACCCGTGTAGAAGATACCCAAATTGTTTGATATATTGGGATCCAATCTTTCCCAGTCACTAGGGACACCATCATCCAACGGATATTTTATTTTGAAGTTCTCTTCTTTAATCTGATCCGTACTAGGGTCGATTGAATTACAAAGTACCGAATGATCATCTTCCTCCACCCCATCGTCGCTTTCTTCATCATCTCCGTCATCGATTTCCTGATCATTCTCATAATTGTAGTTATCACGGTCTTCATTACATTTGTTCATGGCAATATGCTGATATTCCAATGAGCCTTTATTTTTGTATTCTAAGTAGTGAGTTTTTAACTCATTTTTCGATTTGGCGGCGTATTTGACATATATGTCACAAGGATATCTTTTTTTTTGTATAATGTTGAATGCCACACCCAATTCAAACCTTGCGGGCCCCATCCATCTAATAAATTCTGTATTGATGTCAGTTTCTGCAATGAGGCCGTATGTTTGACTTAAAAATGACAACTTTGGATGCTTTTTGGCATAAGAAGGTTGCGAGCAACACATTAGATCAATTTTGGTCTCTATCGATTTGATTAAACATAATGTTGAATATGAGGGATTGTTTGTCCAGTGGCAGGATACACTCATTGCGTTTCCTGATCCGCACGGAATTTCAGTAATGGCCAGTTTGTTAAATGCTTTGACGTGATCAGGCCTTCGGTATAACCCATTAATGACCTCATGAGGGATACCATCACCTGATGCGCAAGCAATAGTGTCATACTGGTCAATGTCCATTTCTCGTGCAATTTCTATAGCATGACCAGGATATTTGGTATAAACAACTTCTATGGAGCACTGGCTAGCCAATAGTAATGGTTTCGCCTTTGTCATGAACAGCTTTTTGGCCTTACCTTTACCGCCAAACGGATTAATAATTACGAATATGGATTTGTTCCTTCTGGTATTTTTGTAGCTTCTCTTCAGGATTTCCTCAACCAAATCACCATCTTCGTTCAAATGAGGAGAGGGGTGCGGTTTGTAGTCGATTAAAAGTGAAACCCTTTTGGGTACAACGTCATGTCGCCTTGGCCTTGCGAATATGACTTCGACTAGTTTCGTGAAAGGAGATTTTGAAGAGATGAGGCTGCTACTGCTATTGCTCCCGCGTGATACTGACTTAGTTTTCTTTTCCGTTTGTTGGATAGAGTTTAATTCACCAAGGTCATATTTTTCACTAACGTTGCTAATAGAGCTGTTCAGAGGGGAACTGGGTGATGACGTTGCGTCATAATAATGCAGGGGTTCCTTTTCGATGTATCTGGCATCCAAGATTCGTCCGTAGGGTATAACGGTGTTTGCTGGCAGTTGCCCATTCACTGACGGATAATGAAGTTTTGGATTGGCGGAAAGGTCATCCTTACTTGTATTGGTCGTAGATGTTTCCGATCTATCTATTGTATCGGTATCGCTCAAACAGGTTACACAGCTAATTAGTGAAGCTGTTTCAAAAATACTGTTGTTATCACTGTTGCTTTGAAAGCTTGTTCTGCTAATGTTATCAACGCTGTTGCGACTTCGTTTATCTGCCATTCTATTTGCATACGTGTAGGGACTTGACGGTTTGGCCTTAATCATTATTCCTTCCTCGGTCAGAATGGCTGATGTTATCTGCTTCTTTACAGAGTGACGAGACCTGCCCTTACGTCTCTTTGAAGGCCTCAACGTCATCTTTTCTGACCTACTATGAAACCTCTTTTCACGCTATTTGTTTTTCTTTTTCGATATAAAGTTGAAAAATCCTTTATTCGTCTTCTTCGATATATTTTCCAATAGTTTATCCAACAATTTATGCTATAGCTACACTTTATGTTTGTTTTTGTCTAAACCAATTTGCCTCACAGAGCTTACGTTCCCTTTCTTCTTCGCTGCGAGGGCTCTAACAAGGCCCGAAAAAGCCATGATTTGCGAATCTGACCATGAAATTTGCAGGAAAGTGGTGGCAACTAAAGAGAAGAAACGAAAACATGAGGCAAAATGAACTTAAAATGACATGTGTAACCAAATAAATGTTTTGTGAAATGAAAGATGGGAAGCACACAAAGGGCGTTTAAATGTACCTCATGTTTTACTATTGGATAGTGCTGCCAGCATATGCACCTGCTAACCATCAAGTAGAGGGCACCATAATCGACTGTATATCCAAAACAGTTATCATCTCCTTTACTCATCACTGATTTCTGTTCTAATATTTCCATAAGTTGTGTGCTACAAGTACAAATAATTGGAGCTCTTTACTGCGTGGTATTGCCTCTAATAACTTACTATAGCCGCCCAACTATATTAGTCATTATATACGGACGTCGTGGAATTTTCCAGAAAATAAAACGGGGAGGGTAATACAACTTTTGCCCTTTTTGTCCGGAGCAGAATGCAGACGAACACTCATGTATATATACCGAAGGAGACTGACTTTTACATCCATTATGTAAGGTCGTGCTTGCGATTACTTACCGTGTATTGAATAACCTAAGAAGTGCTCCACGAGAAAAACATTATAGACAAAGTGTCAAAATGTTGAGATCATCCGTTGTTCGCAGTCGCGCTACTTTAAGACCTTTATTACGCCGTGCTTACTCCTCTCACAAAGAATTGAAATTTGGTGTCGATGGAAGAGCCTCGCTTCTTAAGGGAGTCGAAACTTTAGCTGAAGCCGTTGCAGCCACTTTGGGTCCAAAGGGAAGAAATGTTTTGATCGAACAGCCTTTCGGCCCTCCAAAGATTACCAAAGATGGTGTTACTGTTGCAAAATCAATTGTGTTGAAGGATAAGTTTGAGAACATGGGTGCTAAGTTACTTCAAGAAGTTGCTTCTAAGACTAATGAGGCAGCTGGTGATGGTACAACTTCTGCTACCGTATTAGGTAGAGCCATTTTCACTGAGTCTGTCAAGAACGTTGCTGCTGGTTGTAACCCAATGGATTTGAGAAGGGGTTCTCAAGTCGCAGTTGAGAAAGTGATAGAATTTTTGAGCGCCAACAAGAAAGAAATTACCACATCCGAGGAAATCGCTCAGGTAGCAACCATTTCTGCTAACGGAGACTCTCATGTTGGTAAGTTACTAGCTTCGGCTATGGAAAAGGTTGGGAAGGAAGGTGTTATTACTATCAGAGAAGGTAGGACATTGGAAGATGAACTTGAGGTTACTGAAGGTATGAGATTTGACCGTGGTTTTATTTCTCCTTATTTCATCACTGATCCAAAGTCGAGTAAAGTAGAATTCGAAAAGCCATTATTATTATTGAGCGAGAAGAAAATTTCTTCTATTCAAGATATTTTACCTGCCTTGGAAATTTCCAATCAAAGCAGAAGACCTCTATTGATCATTGCGGAGGATATTGACGGTGAAGCTCTTGCTGCTTGTATTTTGAATAAGTTGAGAGGTCAAGTTAAGGTCTGTGCAGTGAAGGCACCTGGTTTCGGTGACAACAGAAAAAATACAATTGGTGATATTGCAGTGTTGACAGGTGGTACTGTTTTTACTGAGGAATTGGATTTAAAGCCAGAACAATGTACTATAGAGAACTTAGGTTCCTGTGACTCTATTACTGTTACCAAGGAAGATACTGTTATTTTAAACGGTAGTGGTCCAAAGGAAGCCATTCAAGAAAGAATTGAACAAATTAAGGGCTCCATTGACATTACCACTACAAATTCCTATGAAAAGGAGAAACTACAAGAACGTTTAGCCAAATTGTCCGGCGGTGTCGCTGTCATCAGAGTTGGTGGTGCATCCGAAGTTGAAGTTGGTGAAAAGAAGGATCGTTACGACGATGCTTTGAACGCTACGAGAGCGGCAGTTGAAGAAGGTATTTTGCCGGGTGGCGGTACTGCCTTAGTGAAGGCATCTAGAGTTTTGGATGAAGTTGTTGTCGACAATTTCGATCAAAAATTAGGTGTTGATATCATAAGAAAGGCCATCACAAGACCAGCTAAACAAATCATTGAAAATGCTGGTGAAGAAGGTTCAGTTATCATTGGTAAATTGATCGATGAATATGGTGATGATTTTGCTAAGGGTTACGATGCCGCCAAATCTGAATACACTGATATGCTAGCCACTGGTATCATCGATCCATTTAAAGTCGTTAGATCCGGTCTAGTGGATGCTTCTGGTGTTGCCTCATTATTGGCTACTACTGAAGTTGCTATTGTTGATGCACCAGAACCACCAGCACCAGCTGGTGCTGGTGGTATGCCAGGCGGTATGCCAGGTATGCCAGGTATGATGTAATGACCACGTTGACCCGGGATTTATCGTTCATTTAAATATGGTAATATTTTTATTATCTTGTAAATACAATAAGAAAAAAGTTGAGATTTTAGAGATCACTTTTTCAAGTATAAAGAATTATATATGACTAAGTTATTATATTTTTAATTATGACTATATGTTCATCAACCATAACGTTGCTTCTGTCAAGGATATTCGAATTTGGTGTGTATCTAACTCGACAAGTTTTTGTTAGCAAAGATGTGAAGAATACGAGAAAAGTGTATTCAACATCATTTTAAACTTGTGGTATATCTTCAGACACTATTTTATGTATATTTCAGTGGGAAAACGGGAAAGCAAAAGTAAAACATAAACCCTCGAAATGATGTATGTGTTTTAGAGCAAGAGTTTTTGTCAGTGTTACTTATATTATGATATAGCTCAACTATCATCAGCATAAGGACCATCGTCGTCGTCGTCAGCAGCAGGATTCACACCCAATGAAAAATAGTCGTCTGCGTTATTGGCCTCTTGCAGAGTGCCCAAATCACCAGGTGTCATGTAAACTGTACTGTTTGACCTTAAGTCTCTTGGTGAGCCTGGTACACTTAGCGGTCTTGCCACTTTTAGCTTCTTACCGCCTGCTAAAGCATCCATGCTGGAATCGTTTAACTCTTCACCAACAAGTTCTTTGAATTGATCAGGATAGCCTCTTCTCAATGCTAACTGTCTTGCCTTGACATATTCGAGACCCATTCTTTTCCAATCCAATAAATCGGATAGCCTTTCAGTTCTGTTTCTTTGATTGATTCTTTGCCTTCTCGTTTTTTTTACAAATTCTTCCATGTAGTCAACCAGTTGTTCCACAGATTCATCAGGAGCCTTAAAGCGACGATCAACAATATAAATACCGTAATCTTTAGCTTGGTTTGTTTCAATTAAGTCTTCCATATAGGCCCCAAAACCAGAAACGTTTGTAGTGATAGAAGGAACACCCATTACTGTACACTCTGCAGGTGTATACCCCCAAGGTTCATAATATGAAGGGAAAACACCTAAATGACAACCACGCACAAATTCATCATAGTCCAGACCAAGGATCGGATTGTTTGCGTTCAAAAATTCTGGATGGAAAATCATCTTAACACGGTCACTTGGATTATTGAACAACTGGACTTGTCTGATTTTATTCAGAATCAAGTCGTTAGCGTCATCAACCATATTGTGTGTCACTATTGGTGGCAATTGCCCTGCAGGCCTTCTTAGAGCAAGGATACGTCTTTTTAACATAACCTTATCAGAACTCTTGAGTAATTCACTCAGATCGGTTGGTAATTCCGTAGTCAGTCCATTATGGGGATATCTAATGGCATGATCGAATATTCTTTTGCCAATTGAAGTAGTCACTTCATGTACGGTATTTTCTAACGCCTTTACCTCTGCCTGGCCTTTCAATGCCTCGACGGTGAACGAATTGTTTTTGGCGGGCATGACAATGAACGCTACTACTGTTTTCTTTGACCCCGATACTTTTAATCTATAATTTAAACGTGCCAGAGCTTCAATAAACATGTCAGCACCCTTGTTTTTATATTCGTATCTACCAGCAATGAAAAAGTACAAGGTATTGTCCAGATCGAAATCAAAGCAACCATGAAAATGACCTCTCACGAAGTCATTGATTTTCTCCTTCTTCAAAGCATGTAAATTTTGGAACTCATGAAATGCCTGAAATTTGATGACGTTTAGTCCATTAGGCAAGATCCCATCAGGTTTTCTTTTCAAAAGATGCTCTGCTTCAAAAGCAGTTATTTGTGACACTGTAGTAAAAACGTCTGCAGAATGTGCCGCAGCCCTTTCTATACAATAACGATGGTATATGCCGAATTTACCTGCCTCATGATCGACGTCAACACTTTCTAAACAATTGTAAAAGTCGAAACTACCGGAGGCACATAAATATCGTCCTAGTAAAGTAGCATGAGTAGTAAAAATAGTAACTACATCGATACGCCTTTTACGACATAAGGGTAACGCAACACCGGCTAACCACTCGTGAAAGTGTGCAACAATTGCATGCTGAGAATCCAAGTGGGCTAGTTCACCTAGAAACCAAGCCACAGTATAACCTAGCAGGATAGCATCGTTCGTCTCAAAATCATTCTCGGGAGAGGGAATTCCCACCAGTGACCATAGATCACCCTTCCATTCATTCGAGTAACCTCTCACAGAATCCAAATCAAATAGAATCACCTTTGGAGCGCCATCAATCAACCATCTCCCATAAATAAAATGTACACCTCTAGCCTCCATTGTTTGCAAAGCATGTTGTACGGGCTTCATTTCATCGGAAAAGGCTTCAGGCTTTTTCCAATCTAATATGTCAACTTCATTCTGGTAAGTGGCTTTATTCAAGGGCCCTATTAAATGGTAATGGTCTTTGTATTGTGCGACTGTAATGGGGGCCTTGGACTTTAGCACAGAATATATGCCACCAACTCTATTAGCAACCTCAGTTGCGGTCTCGAATAACAAATGGTTTTGCAGGTCACGAGACATTCGAAAGATTCTGTTTAGGTAGTCGAAGCTTTAAATAAACTAACAAAAAATCACCACTTCTCAAAGTGATGCTTTGAAGAAAACTAACATTTACGAGAAAAAGGCAAGAAACCTTAAATTGTTTCTAGTGCAGAGGCAGTATAAACATACAGTCTTACATATATATATATATGTATATATATGTATATATACATATACACACTCATAAGCATGTGTACGAGGAGCTTGCATAAGAAAGTAAGGGGTGAATTGTCTTTCTGGAGAAAAACTACGCTTTCGGGAAAGCTGCTCCCTTTGCTGGCTCAGTAGCATGTCCAAAGAATTAAATAATGTATACCCAGACCGAGCTCAGTCACCCATATCATCGCTAATTATCGCCAATTATCGTTTTTAGGGAGTTTGGTCGCGGGGTCGCGGGGCCGCTAATCCAGGGGCGGTTCGGTGCCAAAATTGGTAAGCTGCAAGAGCCCATAACACCTGTCTCTCTCGTGGTAATATACTAAGAAAGCACCGTTTGAAGAACTAAAGAATGAAACATGGTCGAGGCTCGTCCGTATGCAGAAATTCTTTCCCCCTGTAGCTGCTATTTTTGTTTTTTAGATGGAGATTTAGGTTCTCAGGAACTAGTGATAGAAAACGGATTTAAAGTTTTTGTTTTCATGCGAGGTTTTATTCATCTCTGGCGGGAATTTCTTCGCTCATTTTAGCTACTAAAGAATTAAGGCAGTCTTGCACTATGCTTGTAATGTTGATCTTACATAATACTCGGGACACTTGGTTTTACATTGTTGTGTCTTCGCACATATTTGTACTTAAGTCATTGGATATTTCAAGTAAGAGCTGTAACCGGTAATTTTAGAAATAAACATAAAAAGTCGATTAGCTTAAAAAACTTCAATTATAGAATAAATAGATAGTGTGTACACGTAAATAGAAGGCAACCCCATAGAAGGCGCCTTAATTCGAATGTTGCTTGTGATCATAGTTGTTGAACTTTGTTAGCTGCTTCTTCCAAGTCTTTAGTGTATTCCTCGTTGCCTTCATCTTCCAACAAAATACCCTCTTTTTCGGCGTCTTCCTGCTCTTCTTCCAGAGTTTCTGGAATAACCTTAGGACCATTCTCCAAATCAACTAACGATATAGAGTAGTTGCTAGTACTATATAACCTTGAGTCCTCTCCTTTGGTAGGTGAAACCGTTTTATTTTTTTTAGGTCCACGACTAATTGACCTCGACAAGGATCTTAAAAATTCAGCGGATGATGTCTGTCTATCAAAAGATCTCCCGCTTCTCTCTTGTCTTTTTTCTGATTTCTCAGGCGCCATATGATCTACTTCTTGTTCTGCTGATTGATATGATTCACCCTTCGCTAAATGTGGCCTATTTGAATTATTTTTGATCATTTGCCCATAAGAGTTCCTGATAATGTCTTCATCTTCTTGGTTTGCATTGGTTGCGACATCGACCGGCGTGCCTGACGACGAATATTTGCTGATATGGTCTTCGATTGGGTCAGTCGATGTAATCAGTGAGTTAGATTTCGAAGCACGTAACGAAGTGGAGGAGAAGCTGTCTGAATTAATCGCACTGTTTCTTTGTTTCCTCTTCAACAACAGAAGTTTTTTCCTCTTTTCCTCAGCCTCGACGTCATCTCTACCACTGCGAACTTTCGAAGCATCGACGTTTTCTAAATCAACTTCGTCAGTTAGCAAAGCACCTTCACGGTTCAATTCCGCTACGGATGTATATGATCTATCTCGGATATCACTATCCTTCTGAATCTTGTTCAAGGCGTGATTAGAACTCGTTTGTGGCGTTAGTAATCTCGAAGCTTCACCTTCTTCATTAAACTGGTTGTTATATTGGAAATCCAAACTATTCTCATCGTTGATGTTCCTTATCGAATCACCAATCAAACATGGCGTACTACCTTTAGCGTCAACCATTTCTTATTTGTCCCTTTTTTTTGGAATTTGTGATACTCTACCTAAATATCCTGCAATTAGATTACTTCTAAAGTACGACGTTAAGCTCAAAAGCTGGTAATAGGATAATAATGTGCCAATGAAAACACGGGAGAAAAAAAAGCTTTTATTAACTAATACAGTGCAGAAAATCCTTTTATCACTGAAGATGAAAAAGAATAAAGAAATCTGTAATAAAGCCAAGCTGAGAGGTCTTTTCGAAATTAAATGATAAGATAGAAAGCCATACTACCGGACTACCTAAGCAAGTAGTTTCTTGCGTGATTGACTATCTATTTATATATGGTATGTCTAGTGGCTAGCGCATGCGCAAAGCCTTGTCCTTACCGTGGCTTCGTCAGATCCCACCAGGCGCCATCCCCTGGATATGAAATAAAAAATTTCTCGCAAAGTAAGGTCCAGGCCAACATCCGCTCAAACTCCTACTGTCAAGCTTTCGAAAACGTAAACACTTCGTCTATAGTGATAACTGATAAGTACCTATCTATCAACGGTTAACCGCAGAGATAGATATCGCCTTACAATGCCGTTACGAGGAAGACCCTTTACGGTATCTAACCAAAGATGCCATGCAATCGGCTCATTACAGGACACACATTCGTACTACACAAGAAAAACAAATGTGACAGGCGGGAAAAAAAGACCGAATACAACACAAGATTGTTTACGTCTGATAATCAACATCAAATTTCGCCAGACTTGGAAAGTACGCAAGGATTGATAATGTAATATGATAATGACTGACAACATATAAAATGACAATAAAAGCATATACAGAATTATGTAGAATTATGAGTTCCATTTATTGTATTCCTATATCCTCGAGGAGAACTTCTAGTATATCTACATACCTAATATTATTGCCTTTATCAACAATGGAATCCCAACAATCATCTCAAAATTCACCCATATCTCATTAAGTAACATCCCGTGAATCAAGCTGATAAGTCGTTTTGACAACAAGTTACTTCATTAAGATAGCATATATTAGGATTATCAAGACACCTTCGTATTTACCGATCCCGTAATGAAAAATTCATAACAAAGAAGGGCGTGTGGCGTAGTCGGTAGCGCGCTCCCTTAGCATGGGAGAGGTCTCCGGTTCGATTCCGGACTCGTCCAATTTTTTACTGCATATCTTACTTTCCATTCATCACCTGTTTTTTCAATAGGAAGCCATCAACAAAGCAAAAAACTAGGCATCGATGTTGTAATAATAATAAATCTGTCCTTTCTAATTATATATATATAAAAATTGCATTTATTCCCAGATTGGAAAATCTGCTCTATAAAAATCAACTAGTCCATCAATCTCTACATTATCGACAGGCAGAAAATCAACCGCATCGTTTCTTCCAAGATTATTAGGATCATTGTATCCACCGACAACTTCTACCAAACTGGAAGGATTTATCATCAGTCCATTAAAGTTAGAGTTTTGCATCAAGAAATCTTCTAAGTCAGGATTATATTGCGTGGCAGAGTTGGATGCTAAATCTGAATTCTGTGGACTCGTTAACGTCGACAAAGCACTGCCGTTGACACTTGTATCTGTATTCGCAGTTCCAGCTCCACTAACGTTCATATTCCCATTCATGGTAGAGCTTGGAATTGAATTATTATTATTCATGAAAGCATTCGTAATAGGTGTCATTTGCTTGATGGAGTTATCAAATGCCTCATCTCTGGATGGATCTGGCAAATTTATCTGGCTAGTGGTTATTCTATCCAAGGAAGGTAAAGCACCCATTTGAGAAGTAATGTTAGTCAACGATGGCACTGTTGGTATGGTATTTCCGCCTAGCTGGTTCATAGAAAAGGATGACAAAAGTGGTTGCACCGATGACAACCCACTTGAAGGTTTCGGGCTTATTCCTCTAGGTATTTCGTTGTTATCAACATACCCATCATTAAATCTTCTTCTCTTAGCTTCTGCTTCACCTGTTTCTTTCATACGACGCAAATTACTACTAGTATACGTGATGGGTTTGTACGATCTGATAGGTGGTAACTGAGTCCCGCCCATCCTAGCAGTTGAATTCTGTAATGCTAAGCCTTGAATTGGAGCAGAACCTTCATTTGTACCAGGCGGACTGACAAACCCTAGTGCATCTTGATACACAGGACATCTTTGTAATTGGTCTTTATCGCCCGCAAGAAACCCGCTCATATTAGAAACCTTTGGATGCTTCCAATTACCCAACATGAACGAACCATTACCTGACTTAGAATCCGATTTCTTCGAAGGCGTATCTAATAAAGAGACGAAAAATCCAGTAGATTTATTCATACGAATAGCGTAATTGTATTTTTTAGACAACTGTTTTGTTAGTTTTTGGAATAGCAGCATTCTTGACATTAAAATTTCGGCTAACGAATCACCTGAATCCAGATTGACATCTTTCATAAAATCGTCTTTCTTCAGTTCATCAGAAGACTCTTGCTTAATCTTAACGTCCTCATCTTCCACTGAACTATTAAATCCACTTGATGTACCATTGGTAATGATAGACGATTCACGCATACCGGTCAATGGGCCACACTTTGCTCTTAAAATCAAACAAACAATGAACTGTAGAGAACGGTGACCGATATCCAAACAAGGGTAAGACAGAATAACATTCATGTAATCAAATAATGAATTGGTGTTCCTAATGTTATTGAAAAAAATCATACAATTCCTGTATCCATCCATGGCAAAGTTCAAAGCTTCTTGAGCGTACTCTTTGGCCAAGATATTAGTTCCAGGGTCTTCACTACCCATTGGTTCGTAATGAGTAAATAAAATGTAGTTCAATAAGTATAGCAGCATTCTAATTGTCATGTGTTTCGAGAAAAATAAAGCTCTCGTTGTAGATTCATGAGGCAAGTCTAATTTCTTGTCTATATCACTACTAGAGGCAGCTCTGCCATCAGCATATAAATTCTGATTATGTTGACCATGATTTAGAATATCGGGTAGTTTCGGTAGGCCATAAATTTCATCACTATTTGAATCTACAGAGCCACCTTCTGAAGTAGGTAACAAGCCTTTATTAATCAAAGAGCTCACCACATCATTGACGTTCTCAGTTCCATAAGTCAAGTTCTTTAACAGATTAATCAATGAATCTAATTCGAATTTTCTCACGCTTCTTGCCAAAGAAACATTCAGAATGTGATTTAACACAGCAATGATACATAGATCAATTTGGAAAAAAAGAGTAAAATTCTTCACAATGATTAACTCCTTAATATCACGAACATAATCAATTCTTGAAGCACTTGGTAATTTTGTATCGCTAAAGTCTCTCAAATTCCTTAGTAGTCGAGGACTCCCCAGTGAGAGGGATTGGTTAACGTCCATACTAACGATGTAGTACCATATTTTCCTCCATGTATGTTTAAATCTTTCAATACTAACTTGATTTTCCTTCTTGCTTACAGGGATTGATCCACTTCTCGAATCCGCGCTGCCAGATCTGCTACTGCTATTGGTGGTTGTGGTAGCAGTCATGCTGTTGTTCAAACTTGCATTAGTGTTGGAGTTCATCTTTTTGTTGCCATTGTTGGGCATATCTTGAGTAGTTGTGGGAATGGTAGCGTTTAGTTGAGGAAAATTATCAGGGTCCCTATGCAACCCGCAACTAAATGCCATTTGAGTGATGTTGGAGAGTAGAATCTGATGCGACTCAGAATCATGACCAGGATTGGCTATACCGGTGTTATTGGTATTTGTCAATGTAGTCAAATCATTTGACGCGCTTTTCATGTAAAAGTTGTAGAATATGGCAAATTGTACTGTGGTTAAATTAACATTGTTGTTGGATATACTAGAAAGTTCATCAAATTTAATTAAGTACTTTTGACATAGTTCTAGAGCCTCGACTGGTGTTTCATATTTTAGCAAAAGAGATTCCTCCTTGGCCATTGAAGTCAGCGCAGATGCTGACATACTGCTCGATTCGTTAGGTACTAAGAATGATCCGCTTTCTTCGCCCAAGTCAACGTCGCAGGAGTTCGAAGGTATGGATAGCCATGTCAACCTCAAGATTATTATCAGAATACCTAAATTACAAGAATCGGAGAGTTTTGGAAGATTGATTTGTGTTATGGGTTGATTTTCCAAAGAAGAGGATGATGGCATGCCCATTCCGAAGTTGTTAACAGTGGGGTTTATCGATGATAGCGAAAGCATTTGATTCACATGATTTTTGAAATTCTGTTCATCTAAGATTGGAATGGCAGGGTATAAATGTTTAAAGAATTTCTCAATGAACAACGCGATGACGCGCTTTGGTGGTAACATCTCGCAAAGTGTTGCGAGGACTTCGGATTCTGTCATGTAGGAATCCTGCTTTCTCTTTTGTGAAGGATGAGAACGAGAATGAGATCTAGATTGTGGTTGATGATGCTGAATAGTATTATGAGATGATGTTGGAAAAGCAGTAGCATTTTTCATATTTGAATGGTCAATAGGGCACCGACCAGTTAGGGTGGGAGAAGAATTTCCCATATCTGAGGGGAAATCCTTCGTGTAGTTTCTATGATCCACGGGACATTTCGATTGGGGTGGATTCATTGTATGCTTATTGTGGTCTATCATGTGTTTAGTAGAAAACGGGGAAGGAGTCTCTTCTTTAGGTGGCATCATTCCTGCAGTGAACATTGTGTGGTCAACGGGGCATCTTTTCTGGGAGGAAGTATCCTCCCTGGGAGGAATCATTCCTGCAGAATACATTGTGTGGTCAACGGGACATCTCTTTTGGGAGGAAGTATCCTCTCTGGGGGGAACCATTCCCGAAGAGAACATCGTGTGGTCAACGGGACATTTCCTTGAAACAGGTGTCTCCTCTTTTGAAGCCATCATTCCGGACGCAAAAGCGGCATGATCAACAGGACATTTTCTAGTATTAGTATTAGTAGCAGCCGCTGCGGAAGAAGGTACTTGTGCGTGAGTGATCGGACATTTGCTTGACTTCAGTTTCGAATAAGAATTTTTTTGGTAGTACCATTCATTTAGTTTCTCCCTCATAGCAAATATATGTCCCCATAAAAGCTTTAGATAAGGGTCACCTTTCATGATAGACAACCAATGAGTGGCACCGAGATGAATGGTACCGTTGCTCTTGATATGTAAAAGATCAAAATCCTTGGTTAAGTCCAACTCATCGTTATCATACTTTTTGGAGATAGAAAGTGTCGACGAGTTTGAGTTAGCATCTCCACTTTTAGAGAATTCTTGATGATGCTGCTGTTGCTGTTGCTGCGGAATATGCGACACAGAAGACGCAGAGCCCATGTTTGTGTTAACAAGGGCTGTATTTTCATCACTGCCTATAAAGAGGTTGCTGCTCTCGGGTGTGTTATAGCTCTTCAAAGAGTTCGAGGAAGGGGAAGAATGCACCTTGGAAAGAGTTTTTTCCAACGATTTTACCCGCTCTCTCAGCTTCTTTAACTCATTGTCCTTCAATAGTTCTTTTTCTGCCTCTTCTGCCCAAGTCTGCTCCATGTAATGGCAGAGATGAGCTACCCCTGTTTTAGTACACTGCTGGCAGTGCGGTCTGAACTTGTCACACTTAACTTTCCGTTTCCGACAGATGGTACAACTGAGCGGGATTCTGTTACGCTTCCTTTTGATCTTGGAGGAATCTGAAGACATGTGTAAGGGTGGGGAGTTAGAACCATTGGTACCGGGGGTAGTTGCTCCATGCATGTTGGGACTTCTTTGGACAGAAGACTGGGTCATCGATGCAATGGAAGGCACGGATGAATTATAAGGGGTGTTTGACATCTGAACCTATTGTTACCCTTTTTTTTTTTTCTCTCTCTCTATTTCGTCACCTTCTTTCTTGCCTGCAACTAGAGAAAAACTAAAAGGCCAAAGGGAAATGGAAGAAAATTTTTCTGCGAAAACAAAACAAGATGGTCTGATAAAATTGACCTTCAATGGAATGAATTTCGGTGGAATGAGAACTAGATGTAATCTTGTGCAATATCTTCAAACTTGGAAAAAAGACTGCAGGAACTACTCTTTAGCGAGAACAATAGCGTCAGTATGCTTGCGGTATCTTGGGCTGTGAGTCTCGATTGTGTGCTTTGCATCTCGAGGAATAATAGAAAAAACCGAAAACCGAAAAAAATTGTGCCTCAAGAGTATATCCGATATATATGAGCGCAATCGAGTTGCTGGGGCAGTTGCTGGTGCAGTTGCCTAGTATTTCTAAACGAGGCCACCAGGGTTGATTTCGCCCGGCGGGCGAATGGGTGTTGTAGGAACGAGTAACGCGTCGTTTAAGCACGTGAAATGTTGCCCGGCGCACTCAACAAAAAGTAGCAAGCCAAACAGGCGCAGTGGCTCAGCCGCACCTCTCGTACTTTTGCACTCTGCCCATATACCGAGAGGTTGTTGAGATAAGAGAAAGAGATAGAGAGGGAGGGTGGAAGACACACGAAAGTTCTGTACTTGAAGGTTCGCAAAACAATATGTATGGATTTTCCAGTTATCATTTTTTTGATGATGCTCCGCCTCAATGCTGTTCTGTCTTCGTCTTCCATGGAATGGGCATTGAAAAATTATCTATACAGGTGTACGGGTGTAGGGTTTTCTTGCGATATTTCAGGAAAGGACGGAAGTGTTTCCCTATGCGAAAACAGGGATAGCAACGAAATCAAAATGTAGATTTCAATTGTATAATGTAGCTCAGCAACGGATTGACAGCCACTTCTCCATAGCAGGAAGTTTATTCGTTACAGGGTTAAAGCCGCAAAGGCGATTTTTCAGTTAGCGGATGTTTCGCTTTGAATCATTTTGAACGGCGGAAATCAATTAGTTTGCAGAATCGGGAAATTTAATAACATTGGATATGAAAGTTTTCGAACTTAATCTTTCGATGGATAATAAAAAAGAGGGATATTGAGGGCTGCGGCAGCATAGTATCAACGACTAAGAGAACAATTCTTGGGAATTGGATAAAAGCGATATCAGAACCTACGTGGAACAATCACGACTTTTCTATGGTGCCGAACTTGGATTTGGAAACCGCTATACAGATAATCTCTTCACTGGAGACCCAATTGAGCGAGCTCGAATGCGCTACCAAAGAGTATGAAAACGATTTAGAACAAGTCATCTCAAACTTGAAAAAAGATCTTCTTGAAAGCCGCAAACACAACAAGTGTAGCAAGCAACAAATAACTGGGTTGGAGATACAAGTAGATGAGTTGGAAAATGAAAATATCCAACTTAGGAATAAAATCGAAACGTTACAGCTGGAGAGTGACCGACGACTAGAACGCAACGTTCTGCTGGAACACGAGTTAGTCGACACAAAAGATGCTTTACAAAGGCTAAAAGTTAGCAAAGAAGAAGCCTCCGGCGGTGAGACTAAACGAAACACCAGGCCTCCATCCAGTCAAAATAAAAAGATGAAACTTTTTAAGGATACTATCAAAGTTTCCACCACATGCTCAACCTTGTACCTACAAAGCATAACGAAAAATAACAACACCACCAGAAATCACTGTAATATACCAAACACCCAGATCACGCAGTCAACCGTGATAGCAACAACGTCTTCCGTTTAGTAACACATATATAATTGTTTGGATATAGATATACGTACATATTTACAAGCAGGAAAAACGCTGGCGATTCAAGATGACAACCAAGTTTTTGGAACAATTTTCTTCCACCATAGCACAAAATCATAAAAATATAGCTGATTGATACGTCTCTCATAGACCACCCAGTTCGTAAAGTTCTCCCACATCCATTTCAGAGACCATTTTCCACACTCAAAATTAATCTTTTCAACTTTTTCATCATAAACCGTCTTGGCGCAGTACTGAGTCATGATGAGAAACGTCCTTTCTGGCCCGAGTGGATTCTGTAAACATTCATCCAAATGCCTGGTCAGATCGTTAGTTTTCAGGATCAAAAGTACTACACTGGGGATTCTAGACAAAATGCTCATCAAGTCACTTAACAATGTTCCTTCTAGGATCCCATTCGCCATGACGTCCATTTCTTCTTGCGTTCGGCTCTTCGAGATGTCGTAATTTAATGCAGCATCTATGCTACGCCCCGTGATTGCAGCCGCTAAAAGGGGAAACTGTTCATCAGTAATGTTGGCGAATCCCTTAGCGTATTTCTTCATTTTCGTCTGGTCCTTGTCGAATAGTAGTGACAACCAAAATTTGGCATAGAGCCTTCTTGTGCTCGTGCTGGGATACCTATAAAGTCCGTGGTCAAATAAAACGATTTCAAAATTATGGTATCCATTATCTTTACCAGGCTTAACAGATCGTATTGCTAAATTCCCACCATGAGGATCACAATGAATTCCTACGTTAGGTGTAAATATCATGTTATTGAAAATGTGGGAAAGACAACTCGATACCTCACCACGTGAGATATCATGGCCATCAATGTACTCTAAATCATCCAACCTTTTCCCCCCAACATATTCCATGATCAAGATCCTTTTATGGCTTTCAATAACCTTCGGTATTTTCAATGCTGTTTGTTTCTTGAACTTGCTGAAATACCTACGAGTTCTTTCTGCGTTTTCAGCTTCTTTGGTAAAATTTAGCTCGACGTATATCGATGATTGAAGCTCATCACCCAGCCACGTTAGCGGATAATCAGGAAAGAAAACGTCCAACAATTCAAACACTGTTCTTGTCAACATAACATCTAACGGTATGAATTCCTTCAAAGATGGATGTTGACACTTAACGGCTACACTGGAGCCTTTACCATCACTACTTTTCAGTTTGGCTACATGAACTTGTGCCAATGAGGCTACACCTATTGGGGTTTTGTCGAATTCCCAAAACATATCTTCAATACTGGTGCCTAAATCTTCTTTGAATAACTCATCAATTTCTTCATAGGTAGATTCAGGGCAGTGATCTTGTAATGGTATCATTGTATCCGTCCATTCTTTAGGCAGCAGGTACGTCATGGCCCCAATGTGCTGTCCTAATTTGATGTATATTCCACCATTCGATCGTAATGCATGCAGCGTGATCAAAGCACACATTTTATGGCAGTTGTTCAAAGCTACTTCTCGTTCTCTTTTGTCCTCATAACTCTTGTTCAGAGCCCTCTTGTAATGGTAGAAACAACGAGTAGTAGCTTGTGTAACAATGGCAACCCTTTTAGTCGTCAAAGCTGTATGCTTAACAGAATCATGAAAAGTATCACTAAAATTATACAGCACTACTGCTGATGTGATTGAACCTCCCATCAAGAGAGCTTTTCTAGTCCTGGAGCTTCTTTGAGGGATGCTCTTACCTGTCCTTACATATCGACGGAATACCTCAAACGGTAGCTTGTTAAAAAACGCTTTAGTCATTATTCACTTCCAATACTGAATAAGAAACATTCAAATATAATCCTCCTCAAATTTTGATTTAATGAATTCCTTGATTGGATTTCTAATAGCTAAAACAGGAAGGAAGATTAATGTGCATATGTAAGGCAGAGATTTACAATGTATGTTCCTCGGGCCTACATTTTGACCTCTTTTAACGGCATATGAAAAATCTCAAAAAAAAACGAAACACTAAGCAAGTAGGTTCAGAAGCCACAACGATATTAATACAAAGGCCATTTCAGCCTTGCATTTGGTGAATTGCTTTCACTTAGATGAGCCAAAAAAACCAAAAAATAGCAATAATAATGAAACGAAAGCTAAAAATTTCTCTATAAAAGAAGTACGCTATGTAATTAAATAGTTAATTTGAGACGAGGTCCAATTGTGAAGGACAACAGATTACTAACTAGCTTCTGTCAATCAAATTTTTATTGCATTAGTGTGCTTGGTTTTGTTATCTGCCGAAAGTCTATTGGTTGTGTGCGGTTTCAACAGAAAGGTCACGAAAACATGCTAGTCGAAATTTCGATTACTCTAAAATTGGGATTTTCCATCCAATTATTCAACCACTGGAGGATAATGAACAGGTACCTTGTGCTTTTCCGTAACCTTTGAATTTTTATAAGATAAATAAGTATTCCAAAATATTGCGACAACATTAACGGATAGTAACCTATGTTGTAAAGGAACAACAGAAAAGTTGACCGCTTGAAACACTGGCCAAACCGCCCAATTAGTCAAAAGCGTGGGCCACCATTGTTCTTTAATTTTCAATTTAGCTACATCAAACGATCTACCTTCCATGATGGACATACATGTAAAATAAAAGGGTAAACCTAACGGTGCGAACGCCAACTGATCGACAGCCACCCGTAAAACCATATTAGACCAGTGATACTGAGGCTTATTACGCATATAGATATTGTTATTCAAGATTTTGTACCACTTGTCACCTATAAAGGAGAAAATCAAAGAACCATAAATGACAGCTCTAGCTGTCCGTTTATAATCATAACTCTTGTCTAATTTCGATGTTGGGAATAGGAATTGGGCAGAAACGTCACCAACTCCAAATAATACACCTGTCATTATTGCGTTCGTTGTTTTGGGTCTTCTCTTTAAGCTCGCTTCATACACACGCAATAGCCTCATTGTAAAGTAGTGTCAATTATATCTTTCTAGTCTTTTTTTAAAGCAGAATGGATTATCATAATATTTGAATAGTGTTTCTGCCATCATATATAACTGAAGATCCTTTTCATTTTTTTTTTAGTTTGTACTTATACTGTTCAAAGTTCTATATTTAAGGGACAAGGAGGGGCTACTGTTTCCCGAGACTCTTTTGTTACAATCGGAGAGAAAAGGTCAATCAATACGTAATAAGAATAATAATAAAATTCTAGATCGGTTTACGCACATACATCGTGTGCAATATAGAAGCTGTCTCAACGATGTGACGGTATATTTTTTTATGTGCTTTGATTACTTACTAAATGCTAATTGAATACATAGCGTCTTGAATATTCTCTTGGGGGAATCCATTCATCGTGCCTAGCCCATTAAAAAATGCCATTCTTGAATTTTTCGGGTATATTTTCCAGTTCTATTCTAGATTCTAGTTCATCGTCTGTTATTACGGTAGCTCTCGAAGCGCCTCTTTGGACTTCTTCTTCGTGTTCTATTTCATGTTCATGATGAAGCAACTCATGTTCTATGTCTTCTTTGTGTACGACTTTAACTTCTGGATCTTTGTCCTTATGAAACTTATTCCAGTGATGTATTTCATATTCTAGTTCAAAATCAGAATGGTGACCTACTCCAACCCCAAGATCAGGGAACTTGTTTCCTCTCTTTGCGAATTCTAGATACTCCTCCTTAGTAATTTTGGTATCATCATCAACATCTAGCAGTTTCATTATGAATTTAACAACACGTTTAGCCGTTTCACTGTCAATTTTTTCAGATTCATCATGTTGCCCCATGCCATCACCGGTCCCCACAATTTCTTCACGGTTCAACCCATAAAGGGATAAAATATCGTTATCATCTAAATATCCCTTCTTCTTAACATCGTGCAACGCAAAGAAAGTCTCTGGAGTGTAGTCTTTCAACTGGTGCTCATGGTCCATATGCCATTCTTCCCAGGTTAAACCTTCAGGCAGCTTCTCATTTTCCACATTAATTTCTGATCCCATTTCTGCCGTGGCAGTTACTTTATATAAAGCCAAAGCCAAAGGAAGTAATAATCCTTTCAAAAACCTCATTTCCACAATATTGTTAATACAGGAATTGAAACGTTACGTAGTAGTTATTCCTCAGTTTTCCGAAACAAGAATGTGCTACTTTCATTTACAATCATTCTATATGGTACGTCGTCTATTTCTATTTTTCAATGTGAAAAAAGTTTCGTTACCCTCTTGCCGAAAGAAGTATGAAGCGACTATATTCTCCACATGGTTAAAAGCTTGAGAATGTACATGAAGATCGGGCTGACAAGGAAAATCGCTTATCTTTTAAATAATGCGTCTCTTTATAATAAGGAAATTGCGTCTATATTTTACCAGAATAAACAATATTACAAAAACATAGAAATTAAAATATACATAATAAATTATTGATCAATAAAAATCTTGGGGAAAACCGGAGGAACAATGATCAAAAAGATTAGAATTCTTCGTCAGAAGAAACGTAAGCATCACCCAATTCCTTCTTTTTCTTCATTCTCTCCTTCTTCTTCTTTCTCAATTCCGCAGAAGACAACTTCTTCTTCTTCTTACCACCGGCAATCTTGTTACCCATAGCATCGAATTTATCTTCTTCGTCCTCCTTCTTTTCAATTCTTGGACCAGCACCTTGACCACTAACCCAGTTGTGACCAGATGGAGTCATTCTACCGTCCTTGACAGCCCAGACTTCTTCAGTCAAGTTCTTTGTGAATTCAGCAGAGTGAGTAATGATAATAACACCACCTTCGAATTCCTTCAAAGCCTTAGATAAAGCACCCAAAGAGTCTCTATCCAAATAGTTGGTAGGTTCATCTAAAACGATCAAGTGAGGTCTTTGCCATGTACCGGCAGCTAAGACCAACTTAACTTTTTGACCACCAGACAAACCTCTAATTCTGGAGTGAGAAACAATTTCTGGGTCCAAACCCAACATGGAACAATGTTCTTCAATTTCCTTTCTGGTTAATGGACGGAATTGACCAGAAGCCAAAGCTTCCTTCATATCAACTTCAGCAACCATCTTGGCATGAGACTCAACCAATTCACCTCTTGGAATCCAAGCGTTGTCGACGGACATCATTGGAACCCATCTTTCAGATTTCATACCAATGTTTTCACCCAACAAGAAAGAACATTCATATTCGTAGGTGTTCTTGAACTTTCTTCTGGAGTGAATACCGGCAATTCTTCTTGGGGTACCTTCAATCTTGAAGATCTTGTTCATAGCTTCAGCATCGTTTTCGTTGATTTGTCTGTTAGCTCTGTCCATAGTTTCTCTGTCTTCACCAGTTTGGAATCTCCATTGAATATATTCGGATGGAGTTTTGTCCAAATGTGATTCGATATGAGCAAAAGCGTGTTGCTTGATGTAAGCAATACGACAATTTTCGTGAGTGTAAACTTCACCAGAGGTTGGTAATAGTTCACCAGTCAAGACATTAATCAAAGTAGACTTACCAGCACCGTTTGGACCAATGACAGCAATTCTCGAGGATAAAGAACATTGGAAGTTAATGTCAGTGATTTGGGGTTTAGAAGTACCTGGATATTGGAATTCCATGTTGGAAACCTTGACAATAGCCTTTTGCTTAGTCTTAACACCTTCCAAGTAACCTGGTTCTGGGAACTTGAATTCTAATTCGGTATTAGATAATTCTTCGTAGGCCTTAGCGGCTGGACATTTCTTAACAAATTCGGTAAAGTTACCCTTGTACTTTCTCAACTTCAAACCTTCGTAGTTGATAATATATTCACAAACGTTATCTAAGAAAACAGAATCGTGAGAAATAGTAATGGAGGTGATACCACAAGTGTTCAAGTAGTTAACTAACCAAGCAACATTAACGGTATCCAAATGGTTAGTTGGTTCATCTAACAACAAGATATCAGCATTTCTCAACACAGCTCTAGCTAGAGCCAACTTCATCTTCCAACCACCAGATAGGGCAGAGATTGGCATAGAAATCATTTCATCGGTGAAACCAAACTCAATCAATTTGTCCTTGATAGCTTCCTTGGTACCGACACCAGATTCGAAAACAAAATCTAAGACAGAAGTGTCAGAGTGAGTACCATCAATATCGTGTTCAACATAGACGGTTCTACATTCTTCTTGGGTTGGGAAACCATCGACTTGTCCGTTAGCAATAGCTCTCATTAAAGTGGATTTACCACAACCGTTTGGACCACAGATACCATATCTTCTAGCTCTCTTCAATCTCAATTGAGTTTTGTTCAACAAGATTTTAGCACCGTAAGCCAAAGAGAATTCACAGTTACATAGATCTTCACCTTCATCTTCTTCATCATCGAAGTTTGGACCAACTGGAATGTTGTCAACAGCTCTCTTTCTGAATTCATCCAAAATGTCCTTAGCCTTCTTTTCGTGTAAGAAGATGGTCATGTATGGAGTAATGTGAGTGAACCAAGCTTGTTGGTCAATGATTCTTTCGTCAATCAAATCAGCACCAATGGCGGCAATGTATTCAACAACAATCTTGAATCTTGGAGCAACGGTTTCTTCCTTCAACAAGTCGTTAACAACTTGCAAAGTAGTAGAAACATCACCTGCATGAGAAGCTTCTGGGATAACGTCGTCTTCACCAACGTTACCAACTCTTTTCAAAGTCTTCAAAGCTCTCAATGTAACTTCTCTGGCTTCTGGATCAGCAATGGTAGCAAAGTTACCCTTCAAACCAGGCAACAATTTACCCAAGAAAGGAGCAATAACTTGTGGATCTTCGACCAACTTACACATGTTATCAATGATAACAGCTGACTTACGTTTGATACCGGTTTCTCTTTCGTTCAAACCTCTAGACAACAATGGAACCATAATAGACAAAGTAGCTGGGGTGACTTCAGCAACGAAAGTAGTAGCACCTAACAAATGGACTGTTTCTGGAACTTGAGTTGGGTCAGCAATACATTGAATCAAACTTGGAATGAAACGTTCAATATCCTTGTTGTCAACAGTTTCGGTGGCCTTAGTCATGGTGGCAGTAGCAGCGGCCTTGACTTCCTTCTTGGTGTCCCACATAGTTTCTGACAAAACTGGAATCAATTCAGGCATTCTTAGAGCGACTTGGTCCTTAGCAGCATCAACCATAGCGGAGAAAGCAGCAAGAATAGAAATCTTTTCTTGCCATTTGTTGGTTTCGACGATAGCGTTAGTTAAATGTGGCAACAAAGCTTTGACGGCAACTGGGTTAACAGCATTGACGATAGAAATCAAAGTTTCACTGGCAATAGTTTGAATTTCCTTGTCCTTGTGACCAGCGTTGCTGCAAATAGCTGGAACCAATTCAACGATGTATGGTTCGACAGATGGAGACAAGTTAGATTGGTTAGCAATATGAGCAACAGCTTGCATGGAGTTAGCAGCGGTCTTCTTGTCCTTGATACCCTTGGTCAATTCACAGAAGAAGTGTTCTGGAACATCATGTTCAATAATGTTACCATTCAAGAAAGAAGCGACTTCAGAAGCGATATCATCTCTGTTGTCAGCAGTAGCAACAGATAACTTCTGGAAGAGTTCTTCTAGAACTTTAATGGATTGCTGGGAATCAGACATCTTTTAATGTTATCGATGGATTCGAACTAGAAAAATACACAGTTTTTTTCGAAAATAAGTCAAGAAAAGGAAGAGAATGAAAGGATTATGTGAGAGAGATTTCCATTAAAATTTTGATGCAAAAGGTTTTATAAAATTTCCTATCTTATATGTAAGATGAGATGAGATAATTGTACTCGAGAAAGCGAAAAAATTTTCACCAACGCAAAAAAAGAAAAAAAAAATATGAAAAACATTTCTTTTTACCCGTTTGAAATGATTAAAAATTTAGGGTTGTGCATGGGTGGGGTCTTAGAGACAGCAGCAGAAAGTGACAAAACGGACTCTTTTCTTTTTTTGTTCCGCCTTTTCTTTATTTTATTTTTTTTTCTTTTACTTCCTATCCATTACCCAGCCCGTCATGATATTACGATACGTAATTGGGCCCTTTCCCAAGGGACGGGTTAACATGGATTGACAAGTTGCTTTAAAAATAATGAGAAAAAGTAGTCAAAGACAAAGGTATGCCGAATGAGGCACGCCAATCAATATTTACTTGCCTTTCTTTTTTTGTTGAACCATTTGAATATATACGCCCGTAAAATATTTGTAAAGTATATATGTATGGGAGAAGTTCGATATTTATATACCCTCTTGAAAGAGAAAAGTAGAAGGATAGAAACAGGACAGGAATTTTCTATTCCTGGATGGTGGCACTAATTGGAACTTGTGGTCCCAGGTCATCCTTTTGAACCTTCTTTCTCCTTTGTAAAATTGTAGACGTATCCAGAGTTAGTTGGAACATGTTTTGTTCCAGTTGTTCATCTCCTCGAGCGTCATTGTAATTATCTTCCGATTCCTCGTCTTCAACAAGCGAACCCAGTCCTCCACGCGTTCCCATACGATCTTCTTCGGTACGTTTCACAGCGTTACCAATGTCAAAGGCATCACGCATAGCAACAGCAGCTGGTGAAAACAGTAGCGAGGAATCTCTCTGAAAAAGTTGGAATTGTTTCTTATGTAGATGGCGTTTCTCGGAAGTACCTGCTTTCTTTTGTGAAGATTCGCCCTTCTTTGGTAGACAATCGAATGAGTTCAACCATGGGTCGTTCAAAAATTGGTCGATATCATATCTTTTAGATGGCTCTAATTCTAATAGTTTAGCTACAGCATTCTTAGCACCGGCACTAATTTCATCCCACCAAGGTTTTAGAAAAGTATACTCACCTCTTGATATTTTTTCGGTCAAGGTGTCAATTTTTTCATCATAAAATGGTGGAAACCCACATAACATTGTGTATAAAACACAACCAATTCCCCACATGTCTACTTTCATAGAGTAGTGTTCATCTTTGACAACTTCAGGAGCAGTATAACCTACCGTACCACAAGGAGTCTTGGTGTTTTTGGAGAAGATTTGTTTAGACAAACCAAAATCAGCTAGTTTTACTATACCGATTCCACCACCACCAATTTCCGGCGTGAATATACCTTCGTCTGCCTTCGTTTGCGGATCATCCGATTTCCTGAATTTTGGTTTTACGGAGGGTGTGAACTCAATCGGCTCGAACAGAAGATTTTCCGGTTTTATATCACGATGCACTACACCTAATGAATGCATATGTTTAACAGCCAGTGCTAATTGTTTGATTACATGTTTTGATAAATCTTCGCTGAAATAGGTTAATCTGACAATCTCGCCAAATATTTCTCCGCCAGTTAGCAACTCTTGAATAATATAATAGTAACTATCTGTTTCTTGAAAATCTATGAAAGCGACAATTTGTGAACAACCAGCAGAGACCGTTTTATGTAGTGCAACCTCTTTCAAAACTTGATCTCTAGAAGAAGTCTTAGTGCTGTCCTTCCCTTTGTCTTTTTTGTGATGATCACCATTAATTGAGGATAAATCTGCCTTTTTAATAACTTTAATGGCTACGGCTTTATAGTTTTTGCTTAGAAACTCATTAGAACTATTTTTAGCAGGTATGGCTCGAAAGACCTTTGAAAAGGCACCTTCACCAATTTTATTGATTAGTCTGTAACCCATTAGCTCCTTCTGTTCGAGAAAGGACTTTTCTGGGGTTTCATCTTCCAAGTGTTCATCATCAGTATCGTCATCTTGACTATCATCCATAACCACACTCTCTTCCGGAAGAGATCCATCAGAAATTAACGGGTCATAACTTATTTGATCTTCAAAACTTTCACGAACATTTATTTCTGATTCAGGAATAACTGTTTCTACATTTTCAGTGGTAATGTTATCACTAGGAGAGGAATCTGAATCTATTGTGGCTACTAATTCATCGGTTAAAGACTTCATATGATGATCATCAGCGATAGCATTTGAATACTGAGTTGTATTTCTATTCTGATAAATTTCATTAGCAGAGGAAATATCCTGGGAAACATTTCTATTATCCGCACCGCTCGACTTAGTCTTACCCTTGAATGATTTTTTAGATCCCTGAGACAAATCCGCTTGGCCCGGTTTCTTTTTCGAGAAAAGAGCCTTTATTTTGAGCATCGACGATATTCTGTTGCAATATTTTTAACAAAGTATACACTTAACAGTAAGTTCGTCTTACACGGTTGAAATGTTTGTGCTCAGATAATGAATTAATTTTCTTAGATTTTATTTTCTTTTATTTTTTCGATGTCACTCGCTTTTTTCTCTTTGACCGGTTCGTCCTTTTTAGTAAGCGTTTGTTTGAAAAGATAAATTGTTTATAGGCTAAATAAAGCAATAAGGATGGTGATTGACTTCGCTGAGAAGGGCTATTGCTGATTTTTACCAGTTGATATTCTTTGTGAATTATTTTTTTTAATCGTAGGATTTATAAATATGACCTTGAACCTCCTCAGTAATTTTGAAGTGGAATAAACAACAACAGCGAAGGTCCCTTTATCCTATTATTTTTCTTGTTTTCTGTAAAATAGAAGGTTGCAAGATTTTATGTCAGCGTGCTCGTGTGACTGACTAAAACTGAAGTTGTATGGAACGTGGTGACTCTTTTCCAGCCTCCGTACTTTCAAGAATAAGGAGATGAGAAACCGCTAAAAAAGTTCTGCGCAACGGATCTTGATTAACTTAAAGATATTGTAGAATGACTCCTAGTTTTAAGTTGAGTTCCTAAATGGCAAACTAACAAATAAGAGAGAGGAAGTTGACCATAAATACAAGGCCATACGAGGAGAATAGGGTGGCTTTACTCCTATATGCTCTCAAGGAAGTAATTCTGGTCGCATCTCTTGAGAAGGATAAGAAAGGGCTCATTTTTTCCCTTTTCGGAATTCTCAAACTGCTACCCGTTTTTTCCAGATTTACAGTAATTGAAATGTGGCTGACGAATGCGTCGATTTGTTACTTTCTAGATACAGTTTGAAGACATGAACTGTAGGAAAACCCAACTTGTTTGACGTTAGATGAGTGATGAAGTTACCCTTGTAGCAAGGGAGTACAGCTTAGTCGCCGAAAGGTGCGACTTTTTCCTAGACAGTGATTCATTTGACTCAGTAGTAGCAGTATTGCCAGCTCTAGATCAGAAACAAGAGATTCTAACACAAAAAAGTAGTAAGAACGGAAAAGAACTACTTAATGTGGCTTCGGTAAATATCGAGATACCAGAGAGCACATTCCTTTCTAAAGACACAAAATTTCCATCTAAATTTAGTGTAAATATAGAAATCTTGCCGTGGGAAAATGATAAAGAAGCAACAATTATTGTTTCATCAGATTCCGTAACCTTATTCCAAATCGGGTTTTCAATGGTGAAAGACTCAAATTCTACTGTAGGCAATCAACTCCCACTAATTTTGAATATATGTGCTCATAAAAATCAAGAAAAATTCCTGAGAGAACAGTTAGCAAACCATAAATGCTCAGAGGGGAGGCCGTCAAGAAAGAAAAGAAAAAAAAATTCAGATGTTAACGATCCTGAAATTCTCCTTAAAAGACGTATACATGAATTATCTTTGTCTTACAAGGATTTTGAATGTTCTCCTATCATATTAAAGCAGCTTCAAGGTTCTCCTTCGAAATGGATACTGTCCTTTACTTTGAAGCTGAAGTTCTTAAAAAACAAATTCAATCGGTTTTCTCTGGAAGCTAACCAAATATTGGACCTAACGTACTCTGATAGGGACGACAATGAATTCGAGCAGTACCACAAGCACGTTCATATCCACTCAAATTTCATCCAAAAGCAATTCACTTCTCAAATCTTGGAATATAGTAAAGATAGATTATCAAGAATCAAACCATTCTTATCCCAATCTATACCAGGCCTAAAGGTTAATCTTTTACCATTCCAGCGGGTGAGTGTTGAGTGGATGCTAATCAAAGAAGGATATGGTATTTCTTTTAGTGATATACCTATGACCACCGATGAAGTTGGACTCAAAAAATTTATGAACGAATATTATGCATATGGCTATGAACTGATTGTACGCAGCGCTTCTGAGACGGGACCATCATTGTTGTGGAACAAACTAACGGGTTATATCCTAACAGTTGATGATGCTGCTTATTTGTACAATCAATATAGGAAAGAAAGCTTAGATAATGACAATCCAATTCGTGCAAAAGGGGTGTTGGCTGAGGAAATGGGGTTGGGCAAAACTATTGAAATTTTGTCATTAATTCTTCTAAATAGAAGGAAGTTAAACGACCTGGGGGCAACGTTTATCGATGATGAGAATAGAACAATAACAAAAACAAAAACAACTTTAATTATTTGTCCTAATGCTATCCTAAAACAATGGCTGGAAGAAATCGAGTCACACGCGCATTGCTTAAAATGGTATAACTACAAAGGATATAACGAGATAATGAAGACTTGTAAAACTGTAGATGAAGCTGTTCAACATTTATCCCGATATGATATTATAGTTACGTCATATAATGTTATCGCGACGGAAGTCCATCATGCTGAATTTAACCGCAGTATCAGATCAAGAAGATTGAAAAGCCCGAAGTATGATTATTCTTCACCACTAGCTTTGATGCAGTTTTATAGAATTATTCTGGATGAAGTTCAAATGCTACGTAGTTCATCAACATACTCTGCTAAATGTACGAGTCTACTTCATAGAATACACACATGGGGTGTTTCTGGGACTCCAATACAGAGCATTTACAATTTTAGGATGATCATGTCTTATCTTAAGCTGCACCCATTTTGTGATGAGGTAGATTTTATTCGGACTCTACAAGAAGAAATAAAACTGAGAAGTGAGGCTGACAATTATACCGACAGTGATTTGGTATGTCAGTTAAAGGGTGTTCGATTTTCTATTAAGGAGTGTATGAACATTTTTTATAGATATGATCTTTGTATAAGGCATTCTAAAGCCGATGTTGCATCTCAAATTCATATCCCTCAACAGCATAATTTCATCATTCCCTTGGAGTTTGCACCTATAGAGTGGGATAACTATTTGAATCTTTGGAATAACTTTCTAGAGTTGAGTGGTTACAACTCGGACGGCAGCGGATCATCTCGTGTTAGTAACGCCTTTTTAAATGAATGGTTGGCTAAACTACGATATATTTGTTGTCATGCATTGTTCCCCGAAATTTTGAATACCCGACAGAAACATCTCCATGGACATTCAACAAAGATTTCAAATATCAATGATATTCTATATTCTATGCGAATAGACGCATTTGACAGTCTCATTGGTTATTATAGAGAGAAATTCCATTTATCGATCAAGCAGGCTCAGTACGAACTTGAAATCTCTAACAAACCGCCTAAAGCTCTTGAATTACTGATCAAGATTAGAGATCATTTGATGATACACATGAGCCGAAAATTCAATGTCGAGGATCCTTTTGATAAATCTTTGGACCTCGGTGAAGATCAAGACGAGAAGAAACCTGGCGAAAACGGGACATCTCTCTACAACGCGAGTGGTGAACAATTAAACGCTGCTAAGGACAATGACAATTACGGCGATGAGGAATTATTACCCAACCATTTGAAGAAAAAAGGATTACGTGCTATGATGAATTTACTTCACGATTGCTACTTCTTCCTCGGTTCTGCCTACTATAATTTGGGCTCTCGTAAACTAGAAGAGGTAGATGATAGAAATAAAAAAAAAGAATTTGAGAGGTTGATTTACTCAGATTTTTTCCCGAAGAATGAATTAGAAGTGATTGAAGAGAGTAGACTTCTAGAACAAGAAAATTATGCTAATGCAGAAATTTTAAGGAAAACAATTCTTTCTTCTGAGGTTAAAAAAGTTGATATAACGATCAAACTAGCCAAAGCTAAATATTCTCTCAGTAATAGCGATGTGTCTCTACGATTGATGAATATAGAATTTGATCATAGAAACGATTACTCGTCTAATTTAGCGGTATCTCGTTGTTTCAAGTCTTTAAGTAAATTGATACAAGCATTGAATGAACAAAGTAAAGGCTTTAATGAGCTGCTAGATGAATTACTTGGAACCATTTATGAACCAGTCTACAATACAGAAGATATTGATACCGGTGATAAAATTGCTAGTAATGAAGAATACTCAACATCGATTGATAGTCAAGACAAAATATTCAGTCTTTTAGGTTGTTTGGAGATAATTTTAAATAATAGGGACAATGTTTTAACTACTGATTCTGAAGTTAAAATCCCGAAGCATCTGGTGCCGGAAGGCTCAATAATCTCAGAGTACCACAAGCAGCTGTTGAATAACTTGCAATTGATTTCAGGAACTCCTTTACGAACTATTTTTGATGAGTTAAAGAATAGCAGAATAGTGAGACGCATATCAATCAACGAGAGCGAACCTGCTATTCGAAACTTCGAAGACTACTTGCTGCAATACGAAGTGGAAAGTAAAAATTTATTCAAGTACAACAAACAGATTAGAGAATCATTGAAAATGCTAGGTTCAATATATAACGCGAAAACAGAGTATTATAGTCAGTTACAAAGAATCTCTGATTCCTTGGTGTCCTTGCACTCTTTAGGTTCTCCACAACTTAGTCACCTGGTTAAAACTATTAAAAAGTCATTGGGTGGTACCTTAGATGCAAAAATCAATAACACTGAATCACGGTTGATATATTTAAAGAACTTGTCAAGATTAAAAGACACGTTAAATGAGAATCAAATTTTAAGTTGTTCTATTTGTTTGGGTGAAGTTGAGATAGGTGCCATTATTAAGTGTGGACATTATTTTTGCAAGAACTGTATCCTTACTTGGTTACGAGCCCATAGCAAATGTCCCATATGCAAGAGTGTCTGTAGTGTATCGGAGGTTTACAACTTTAAATTCAAGAACTCAAAGGAAAGCAAAGAAAAAGAACCTGAGGAGCGACAGGAAGAAAATAGTGATTCAAATCAAGATAATTTAAATGGAGTTTCTAGAGTACCTGATTTAGACGAAGTAGAAAAGCTATTTGGAAGTAAGTACAAACAATTTCCTCAAATCAGTGAAGTTCATCAAATTCGCATAAAGGAAAGTTTTGGCGCCAAGATTGATTTCATTATCAAATTAATATCGTATTTGAAATTAAAAAGCGAGCAGGAAAATAATGATCCGCCACAAGTTATTTTATACTCACAGAAGACTGAATATTTAAAGGTTATTGGTAAAATATTGAAATTGTATTACATTGAATATTTGGCATGCTTATCCAATACAGCCACTGTTGGTGAAACCATAAATAATTTTAAACTTCACCCTTCAATCACTTGTTTATTACTAAATGTGAAAACTTTAGGGGCAGGCTTAAATTTGATGAATGCAAAACATATTTTTCTACTAGATCCTATTCTTAATAACAGCGATGAGTTACAAGCAATGGGAAGGAATAATCGTATAGGGCAAGATGAGGAAACATATGTATGGAATTTCATGATTAAAAATACAGTTGAAGAAAACATCCTCAGATATAAATGTATACTTGAGGAGCGCAAAAGGAAAGAGAAGTTAAAAAGAAGCAATAATTGCGATAGTACAGAAGTTGAGAAGGATGAGGAAGATAATGATGATGTGAAGTTTGAGATAAGTGTGGGAGACCAAGAAGTTAGCAACGAACACCTGTGGAACTGCTTTTTTCATAGTAGTGATTAAAGGAGGATAACGTCTTGCCTTTTATTGGACATGAAGTGTTGAACTTTATCGTCAACATACGCTGTAATTAATCCAGGACGAAATACATCAATAAAATTGTGTGATTTTTAATTTTTATTAAAAATTTTCTATAACAAACATATATTCAATTGTGAAAATGTTATTTTCTTACGCAGCTCAACAGCTGCATACAACGAACGTTTGTGATACCAGTCATGAAAAGTTTTCGAAGTAAAAAATAAATGGTTGCTAAGAGATTCGAACTCTTGCATCTTACGATACCTGAGTATTCCCACAGTTAACTGCGGTCAAGAGTTCTCTTGAATCAGGCGCCTTAGACCGCTCGGCCAAACAACCAATTAATTGTTGAACTATCGTGGTTTAAGATGATATATGTTAACACAATATGAAATAGCTGTAATTAGTGGTGTAGTAAGTTGTAATTATTAAGATGCTGGAATAAGTGATACTTGTTGTAATATAAATCAACTATCATCTACTAACTAGTATTTACGTTACTAGTATATTATCATATACGGTGTTAGAAGATGACGCAAATGATGAGAAATAGTCATCTAAATGAGTGGAAGCTGAAACGTAAGGATTAATAATGTAATAGGATAAATGAATAACAACATATAAAACGATGATAATAATGTTTATAGAATTGTGTAGAATTGCAGATTCCTTTTTATGAATTCCTAAATCCCCGAGGAGAACTTCTAGTATATCTACATACCTAATATTATTGCCTTATAAAAAATGAAATCCCAACAATTACATCAAACTCCACTATTATCTCACTTTGAATCAGTAAGCATTGTAAGTTCTTTATCTCCACCTTCTCCGAATTCTGTTAAGATTACTTTCAGGATTTCTGAGTCTGCATAGCCTTCATATATAGCATGAAGTTCCGCTTCAGTTAATGATACGCACTTGTTTGAGCTTTCATTTGAGTACACATTGAAGATATTTTTTTCATACCAAATTATCACACCAATTATTGACTGTGCATCGTATTCTGTTCCAACTGATGCATCTGCGATGGTAGTAATTTTCTTATCTTTGTTAAGATCTCTATCATAGTGTACTCCGATATTCGTATGTTGTACCAGGTATTGTATGGTTTTGTAAATCATGTAAAACACCTGTTTATGAGGAAAGTTTACTAAGCTAGCTACTTTCTTGACCGCAAATTGAACATCGTATTTACATTTGTTCCTAACATAGTTAAGTTTATCTAATAGTTAAGTTCACCTAATAGTTGCTGTAATTTCAACACGCCGTCTTTATATTCCTTTTCGGTCATTTTTAATTCACCCTTCCTAGGATCAATCTTATATATTGATATGTGTGGAATTGACCTTTTTCTAACCTTGTTCAATTCCTTTTTATATTTCTCACCCATTTTTGTCTATAAATGGTTTTAATTCAATTTATATTTAAATCAAAGTTACGCATTTTATTGTATCATATGAGTACCTCGATCATTCTTATTTCTTTGTTCTATTTCTTTGTCTACTTATTCAGCTTAGATTTGTCTGTCCTACACCTTGTCTTATCACGATGCATTCATTTTAATTAACCTCACGCATATCGTCTAAATAATTTAGTCCTAGCTGTCTTTCAGGCCAGGGGGCAGCGTTACCACAGTTGACGAACCATTTTATATTATAGGGAAAATCAGGATCTGCCAGCTCCGAGCTGAGTCACACCGAATCCAAAACGATCCCACTTTCTAGTACAGCTTCAACTAGCTACAGTTCTTAATATCACGCCATTTCCCTTTTACTTTACCGCCTCCTCCGAGCTGCTTAAGATCTACACTCGTGGTGGAGCCAGTACATTATATCAATTTCGTCACCTTACAAATTTCTAGTCTGAATGACTTTGGCAGGACCCCACTTATACTTTGATACACCCTGCACTCGAACCCTACCACCTGTTACTGGAAACCCTTGAAGTTATAATTATTATACAACCTGCTAATGAAATAATTGTCTGGCCAGTTACCATCACCACGTACACTTAATTGAGTGGATACAGACGTATTACTTTCTGGTTCACCATAACTCTCGTAATCTTTGTCATAGTCGAGTGGGTAACCATGTCCGAAAATGTCAAAATGGTTGTAGTAGTCTTCATCTGTGTTCGCCCTCATCGCAAAAATGTTATGATCGCGAACTTCAACGAACATGGCATTAGTCTTGTCCATAATGCATCTGGTAATATTTGTATTTAACATATCATCTATATCCGCTGCCCTATTACTACCTGTGTCTAACCAAATTGACACACCAGCATCACTATCATTGTAATGCCTATCGATGATAGCCCTGACGTCTGTGTAGTTACTGACACAGTTGGCAATGATATCCCATTCAGGTGCACCGTCGTAGTAATCCCTAAATGCTATCTGAGCATTGAAGGGCACTATAGGCACAGGTGTGGGTTCTTCGTCAGCATCTGCACTGTGAAAAAATAGTCCTAGTAATAATACTTTATAGATATGAAAGAATAGAGAGTGCATATTACAATTACTGTTTTTTCTTTAAGTCACGAATGATTCCAAAAGGACACCTGTGATTATGTTCATTATATCAGGACATTCATTGAAATCTTCTTTGATTGACAACCTTATATAAATTTCATTTTCACGAGAATCGATGTTTTTAATTTGTTGATCAAAAATGTCATCAAATTCGTACTTCTCAACGAATTGTTGAAAGCTGTTCAAAAAGACAGGAATATTTCCAATTTTAGTCATCTTATGCCTAAATACCCAATCCTTAGGGTAAAATTTCCTATTTTTTGAAGTAAGTGTATCGAATATATAATATATATTCCGGCTGAATCATTTCTTTCATGTAACTTCTTAACATCTTAATCGGAATCAATCGATTCTAACGTTCTTTTTAATCCAAGAATTAAGTTACTAGTTTATTCAATTTTTTCATCGACTTCCATTAACTGATCGAGATTTGAAATATCGTCATCTTGTTTAACCTCATTTGCAATCTTATTCTTTTTAATGGTTAATTTGTTTAAAAATATTTCATACGTTTCTAAATCAATTAGAGCTTGCTCTCTCTGTTTGTTTTCAATAGAAGTATCAATAATAAATTTTCTAAACTCTTTAGTAGTATCTTGAATATTGACTCTTGATTGAATCTGCATAGAGTGTTGTCGTCAGTAACGTTTCTTGTCTCCTCCATCACTAGGGTCGCCATGTTGATAATTAGTGGTTTAATAAGTTGTAATAATTAAGAATAAGTCGTTCCTTCTTAATTTATATAAGAGAGTCGTATAAAACATACGCTGATTGATTGTGTTAAACCCAATGGTTCAGACATAACTCGGAGCATAGATGATAAGATTTTAGTTATGGCTTATCTTCTTATATAATAAGTTCAGATCAATTAATAGATCTTTATCTCATTACTGCGGTAAATTCTATTATTAGATTTCGCCTACTACAATATAATTGTTATCATCATAAGAATGTTCGTATTCATTTACCCAACATTATTAGTACCATGTTAAAGAATGTCTGTCATCACCTATTCCAGTTATATGAGAAAAATATATAGTTGTAGTCACTTATTCCAACAAGAACAGCCAAGATTATGAATAGTAGGTGAGAAATATGTGAATTTGGTGCTAATTGTTGAGATTCCATTGTTAGTTCGAACAATATTATTTGTATTTAGAGTATATTAGAAGGTCTCTCCGAGACTATAGATATCCACAAAATGGAATCTATAATTCTACACAATATTATATATATGTATTCACTTGTTTTATACGCTGTCATTTATTATCTTATTGCATTATCAACCCTTGCGTTTCAGCATCCATTAAAGCCGATGACTTCTCTCAATCTCTATGGCATCTTCTAACACCGTATATGATAATATACTAGTAACATGGTTACCAGTCGATAGATGATAGTCGGTTCTTATTTCAACAATAATGTGTTAGGAATAAAGGATAAGGTGTGAAACAAAATAATAGATAATTGTGTCGTGAGGCGGGATTGGTAATCCCCTTTTGCGGACTTCTATTTGATAAAGAGTAAAATATTAAAGGAGCTGCATTACAAAAATCTACATATCCCTATATTTCTTGTATCTTTTCAAAGCTGTGTGCTGGCGACAAATCCATAAATCTCCAATCACCAGCCTCGTGCTGTTTTCTTGCACTCACAAAGCTTGGGCCTCTTGGTTTCAACATCAAGTAACCTAGATTATTCAAAAAAGAGCCTTTATCAAAAATGTTTTGCTCTTTAGTCACGCGATGAAATACAGGATTTTTCTTGGATCCAATACCTTTTAGAAACTCTCTTGTGGTTTGCTGGGTACCTGCCATAAATACGTGATAAGTGAATAGTATCGCGGGATACCATAGGGTGAGTCCCGCATAGCAGAGCAACAGTATTGCCACGGGATAGTGGCCAGGCCCCCCAGACTCTCGTGCAATATGGATGGCGCAATTAGCTAATAAGATAATTGATGAAATTACTGCGCTTAGTAGGAACACTAAAAAGAATCGGTAGTTTCTTTTTCCTATACAATTATTGACCCATATGCAATGATGGTCGTGAACCATCACGCAAACATTGCACGTGGAACAATGAGAAGACCTAGGTGGTCTCCATATCCTACATGATTGACAGTACTTGATAGTAATGTCTTTTGAGACTGAAGAGTGTGTTGGTAGCGTTATCAAATTGTAATACTCTTGTGGGATCTGATAATTATTTCGTAGCTGACCCAAATGAATATTCCTCGGAAGAACGCCAGGATCACTAGTAGCAGTTCTGATGAAGGATGCTAACGTTATGGCCCAAAAGTAATAAAATAAAATGACCAGCACTTTATAACCATTTCGGGTATGCCACAGTTTATGTGTCTCAAAAATGGAAAAGAGAACCATAGGACATAGAATAACGAACAAAACACCCAACCACAAGGGTTTGGCACCCTTCACTGTTCTAAATCTGCCACCAAGGAAGAATATATAATTCGAAACGTTAGGTATCGATATATAACCCTTCCCATCGTTTATATCTTGATCACCCTCCAAGGTAACAAGCCATCGAAAGAACAGCTTTGTCAGGTATGCTCCTTCCGGATGTTCCTCCTTTGATATTGATGTGCTTTCGGATCTAGTCGACCTTCTAGACACCAAGGCCATTATCTCCCGCGTTTTCCTTCTAGCTACGTTATGCTGTTTTGCATTTCACCTTTTTACCATCTGCAAACTGCAATCTTGACAAGGCGCTGTTCGCCATTTTCCGACTAGTTTTGAGATAAGTGAGCACAAATTACTTATGTGAACAAGAAGGCTAATGAGTTAAAGAGAGAGGTCTTAACAAGAAAATAAAATAATGAAATTAGGTGGCATAGATGACAGACAACTGGAAGCCCTGAAAAAAGCGGCACTAAATGCGTGCAAACTCTCCTATAGCCCCTACTCCCACTTCCGTGTTGGCTGCTCCATAATGGCAAACGACGACCTTATTTTCACTGGTGCCAATATCGAGAATGCAAGCTACAGTAATTGCATCTGTGCAGAACGGTCTGCTATGATACAGGTCCTGATGGCAGGCTACCGCACTGGCTGGAAATGCATGGTCATATGTGGAGATTCTGAAGAAGAGTGCGTGTCACCCTGCGGTGTGTGCAGACAGTTTATCAATGAGTTTGTGAACAAGGATTTCCCGATCGTCATGTTGAATTCTACAGGATCCCGTTCTAAAGTTATGACAATGGGGGAGCTGCTGCCCATGGCTTTTGGCCCTTCTCACTTAGGCTAGCAACCTAGCTTGGCTGCTCCCGAAAAGGGAGCGAAAATTTTTTATTTTTTATTTTTTATTCATTTTTTTTTTCATTTTTCATTTCAGTAAGAAGAATCTGTCATTATTATCATTCATCCCAAGAACGCTATTGTCATATCCTATCAAAAGAAATCAAGCAAAAATAGTAGAATGACCACCACGGCTACAACAGTTTCCGCCTCCGATCAGGCTTCTCATCCTTCCAAGATATATTGTGCCGGTCTGCAATGTGGTAGAGAGACAGCCTCCCAAATGAAATGCCCTATATGTCTTAAACAGGGCATCGTTTCCATTTTTTGTGACACAAACTGTTATGAAAACAACTACAAGGCACACAAGGCTTTGCACAATGCCAAGGAGGATTTGGAGGGTGCTTATGATCCTTTCCCCAAATTCAAATATGCAGGTAAAGTTAAGGCCTCGTATCCTTTGACTCCAAAGAGGTATGTTCCTGAAGACATTCCAAAACCGGATTGGGCTGCTAACGGGCTGCCAGTCATTGAACAAAGAAACGATAGACTCAACAACATCCCTGTATACAAGAAAGACCAAATTAAGAAGATTAGAAAAGCATGTATGCTAGGTAGAGAGGTCCTCGATATCGCTGCTGCTCAGGTCAGACCAGGCATCACTACAGATGAATTGGATGAAATTGTTCATAATGAAACTATCAAGAGAGGTGCTTACCCTTCCCCACTTAACTACTATAATTTTCCTAAATCCCTTTGTACCTCTGTTAATGAAGTCATCTGTCATGGTGTGCCTGACAAAACTGTGTTGAAAGAAGGTGATATTGTCAATTTGGATGTTTCCTTATACTATCAAGGCTACCACGCTGACTTAAACGAGACCTATTATGTCGGTGAGAATATTTCTAAGGAAGCCCTCAACACCACTGAGACATCAAGAGAATGTTTGAAGCTTGCCATTAAAATGTGTAAGCCAGGTACCACCTTTCAAGAACTGGGTGATCATATTGAAAAACATGCCACCGAGAATAAGTGTAGTGTAGTCAGGACTTATTGTGGACATGGTGTTGGTGAATTTTTCCACTGTTCCCCAAATATTCCTCATTACGCTAAGAATAGAACGCCTGGTGTTATGAAACCAGGTATGGTTTTCACAATCGAACCAATGATTAATGAAGGTACTTGGAAGGATATGACATGGCCTGACGACTGGACTTCTACTACTCAAGATGGTAAACTAAGTGCCCAATTCGAACATACTCTGTTGGTTACCGAACAAGGTGTTGAAATCCTGACTGCAAGAAATAAGAAATCTCCAGGTGGTCCAAGACAAAGAATCAAATAGATCGAGTCATCATTGTTTTATAAATATAAAAACCAATAGAAACTGAAACTTGAACTTTTGCTGAGCCTGAGCCTGAATTGGTAGCTACGAGAGGTTTTTTTTTTTTCTTTTGTCCTTACTTTCATATGAATTAAGCGTATATACTTCTTTTATAACTATTCTTCAATATCTATTTGGTCATTGGGTTCTTTCTGCTCTTGTCCTTCTGCCCACTGTGTTATATCATCGACATACGATAATATGGTGGCTATGCTGTCAGGATTATTGGATTCCAAAGGCAAAAACTGAACCATGCCGAAGTCATCGACAAGATTGGCTATGCATTGGTTTAATCTTAAAAATTTAGGATTGGATGCTTGATTCATTCCTTCAGTTTCCATTAATAACATTGCATCGGGGTTTAAAAATCTTTTCAGTTTCTTTTTATTGATATCGCCTTTTATCAAGTCTAATTTACTTAATATATTGATATGAGGTAGTTCCAACAGAATCATTGCGGACATTGCAGATAATGCACCGCTGAAGAATTTTGAACTATCTATCACAAACGGCGCCTCTAAAAGATATGTGGCGCAAAGGTTAAAATTCAATTGTTGGGTTAAATGACGTACTATGTTGGGTAGGACAGGAATATGAGTGTAGAGTTCAATTTGGCCCGGACAATCAAAGATCAAATATTCATCGTTAAAGTCACCTATCTCTTCGTCAAGCCAGTCTAAATTTTTCAAAAGATACTCAAAACAGTATATTAGTGCGCCATTGGGTCCCAAATCCATTTCCTCCATGACATCATCCAAGGAAATCAAATCTCTAATATCAACAGTAAACTCATACTTAGTAGCCTCTGCAGCAGGATCTAAATTTACAATATGTGCCCTTCGTCCCACAGTTTGCATATGCGATATGATAGAATTACAAAATGTGCTTTTTCCTGCACCTGCAGGCCCTAGTACCATAACACCAACGCGAGACATCTTTCTTTACTTATTACTAGACTTGCTTAAATATCTTTTGCAGCTGGAATGCTTGCCAACTTTTTATTTCTTGGTCTTTCTTCTTGATCCTTTAGCTCATCATTTTTGAATTTTTTGCAAATTTTTTCTATATATTTTTCAGTTTTGAACAGCGGGCTAAACTGGCAGGTCTTTGAGAACTTTATGTGATGTCAAATACTATTAATAAAATTCAAGTTTAAGAACAATTATCGCCGCCTAGAAAGGAAATCGATACTGGAGCGAACGAATGAAGCGTATCAAAAAGTAGAATTTTAACTGTGGTAGACGATGATATGCATAACGTGCATGCAACATGTAGATTCTCTTTATACAGTGTACTCAAATGACCATATACAGTTAACAGATTGTCCATTTTGCGAAGAGATCGTGGATAAATATGTCGAAATTGACAACGTCCTACTATTCATCGATTTATTATTATTAAAACCAGGTGCATATAGACACCTGGTATTCAATTCTTTGGAATTGCATCTCTCCAAATATCCCAAGGGAAAACCGGTTAATGATTGCCAATGTTTGCTTGATTATACGGAAGCGTTAGTGTTTAACATCAAGAACTGGTTTCGAAAATATGACAGATTAAACCGTCTGTGGCTTCTATTACTATCATTCGAGATTTATTTAACATGGGTTACTGAGGAGAGTAAGTACATCTACTATTTGAACCGTAACAATGATGATAGTAACCTTATCATGCTTTCAATGAAATTGCCAGAAAGCTTCAAATGGGACTCGACAATTGTGCGTAACACCATCACAAGTAAAGTATTTACTTGGAGACCACCAATACAATATCTTTACTTCGCGAGTTATTGTATTCTTGACGTTTCTTTATTTCACACATTAATTCAGTACTTCATACTAAAAAAACTGCATTGGGGGCGAAATTTTGCTTCTTCGAAGGATATCATATCATACACGATTCTGTTATCGTACGGCGCCAAAATTTTTCCTATTTTGATGTTGATATGGCCTTATGATACTCTGATTTCAATGAGCATCATTAAGTGGGTGGCCAATTTCTATATTATCGAATCGTTAAAGATTGTTACAAAACTCTCCTATTGGAATATCATAAAAATTTTTATAAGTGTGGCTCTTTTACGTTACTGCTTGGTCAAACCAACGCTTATACTTTGCGTGGCAAAATTCAAACTTTCAGCTATCAAGAATTTAATGTATCAGGAGTTTATGTTGCTGCTACAGAAATCAGGAACATATCTGTTTTTGTAAGCCACTAAGTAAGAATTTGGCAGCACTTTTATCAAGGATTTTATTTAGCATTTTTGAACACGATATATAAATATACAAATATCCTTTCAATATCTCAATCTAACATTGGACGCTCTAATTCATTCACGGCGTAAGGGTACGCGTAGGATTCTTCCTCATTTCCAGAGGTGACTGTAGAATTGTCCCTTTCATACTCCCGAATTGAACTCAATGCGATGTACTTTGACAAAGGCAAATAGTTCTTTTCAAAGTCATACAGGAAACATAACGTCACTACTGGCAGAGGGAAGAGACAGGATGACAAAACCCATCCTCCTTCAAATCCTGCCAATGTTCCCGTCATTGTTAATTGAAATAGCAGTAATCCTACGATGATTCTTCTAAAAATTAATGGCCATACTTTCCCTGTAGAATGGGGTAAATGATCAGTAGCAAAAATCAATTGATATTTATAGACATAGAACCCAATAATAAAATATGCCAACCCTGATGTCAAAATTTTTGTACTCATTACACTGTAAATCAGTGTTATGATAAGAATCAGAATAGGCTGTGGTAATTGTAGTCCAAAATTAAAAATTGGTGGGTTGTAAAGTTCATTGCGTTGCCTGGGAGTTTTAGCCTTGATTTTCACCCATGGAAAGCCGATCAAACTACCCACTAATAACAGTTTAAAGGGAAACATACCAATACCCTGCAATATAATCAAGTCGACATAAAATAGTGAGAATTCTTTAACGGATGTAGCAAGTTGATAGGCAATTTTTGTAGTGTCACTAAGGTAAGCCCAATAATTAGACGCCGTACCTGCCAATGTGAACACTAAGAAAAGATTAACAAAAATATAAAAAAAATTTTTGGAAACAAGTGAGATTTCCTCTTCGCTGTATGATACTAATCCTTGATAGGAAGTCAAATACTCATAAAAGTAGGGAATGCCAAAGTTAAGCAATGTGAAAATATAGGTTGGTAATAACCCTGTCACAATGTTGGCAGCCCACTGGTGATCTTTTAACAGCTGCCCTACACTTGGCCAGAATTTAGAAAGGGTTTTCAAATTTAGCAATGTGGCTAAATATGAAACAGGAATGACTAAAAACAAACTCGAGAGGCCAATAAACACGGTAGTAGAATAAACTTTTGTTAACCGGTCCTTTCTGGAAAGACATACGTGATCCCATTTGATATCATGAGGCGCAGGAGCCAATCTGGTTATGAAATAGTGCACCCTAGGATCTAGCACAGCCTGTGCTGCCATCTGTGCATTAGCGACAGAATCCATTGTAACGAACGCTGTAGGTGTTGCAGAATAGTGTTGCTTTCTGGCTTCAATAATTTCCGAGTCAATAAACTTTAATTGCTGTTCTAAGTATTCTATAGCATCCACTTCCTTTCCACAGATACCACGATACCCAATTTTCATTTTTGGTCTTTCTCCAAGGGAAATTTGGGAATATAGTACACCCTCGTCCTCGTTGTTATTGTTTGATGAGACATTTCCCTCATGGGAGGCGCCACTTGATTGCTGGTTCCCTAACAAATGATAGTTTTCAGAATATGGTTGCCGAGTACGCAGTTCTCTTGGACATTCGGCATACTTTAGTTCCAAGTTTTTGAGTATTTTCTTCCGACAATGGAATAATTTGTTCAAAGGACCCCACTCTCGACAAATAGTTATCGATGAGACAGTGCCAATTCCTAATTGCTCAATTCTGGTCTTTAAAGCTTCCGAATCACGAAGCTCTATTGGGATGCCTGACAGTCTGATTGTTCTATCAGTTATAGTATTTTGCTTACCAAGGTAAGCTTGTCTAGTAGTTACGACGTGCTTTGTCTCAGCTACTGCCATTTTTATCGCTATAAAGGTGAAAAAGTAAGTAAAGATAACATACATCCAAAGGTAAACATTTGTACGTTCGGGAGCTGAATGGTTATCACCATCGCCATTTCCTTCCACAATTCTTTTTACAAGATACGTGAAATAATTGTCACCATCATCATCGTTGCCATCATCAATTTTCCCAGTAAAATGATACCTTACAGGAGATATAACGCACATGGAAAAGAAACAAAAAATAGAGAGTAGTTTAATGCACATTTTGAAAAAACTTAAGAATACGTATGCGTCTAAACCTGCATATTCTAGAATCTGTTCGTCCCGTATTCTATACAACACTGTTAACCAACCAAATAAACTTGACTGATTCCAGGATGGTAATCGAAGGTTGCCGTCATCTTTATATCGTCTGCTTGCGTATAACCTGGGCCACTTTTTTAGTAGAATTGAGAATGAAAGTAAGGCAAAAATACCTAGTGAAGTAGCGATAGTCAGCTGCGAAGTCACAACTTGAGCTGTCGGCTTCCTAAAATCATGATGCTCATCCGGAGGCGTATCAAGATATGTAGCTGCCGACACGAGCTGTTCGATATACGATGTCATTCAATATTATTCTATTGTAACCAGAAAAAGCATTCAAATATCAATCTCGTTTGTTATTTTACTGCTTGGTATTTTGTTCAATTGTTGAGTTTTTTTAATCCACATTGTTAGATATGCTATATTAGGGGGACGCGTATTTTTGCAAGATAATGAAAAATTAACTATGATCTTCAATTTACTAAATAACAAAGTGCGTAATCAAACACAATATCATGCTGTTTTATTAAAAAAATTATAGTGATCGTTTATATGCTCTTCATGATTGAAGTGAAAAAACCAAATATTTCTGCGCACTACTTTTTCATTTATCAGGCTCGCCAATACTGTGCAAGGTTATGTAAATGATCGATTACGATAGGAAGTAAGGCATTTACACTATCATTAATTAGATTTTGAAAATGAACTGTGGCATCTTCTTCGGACATATTCAAATTAAATCTTTCTCTTACGCGTAAAATAGCACCATTAGGATCTATTCTGATATCTGGTATGTTTGATGTCTTCATCAATTCAAATAAGTTTAAGATTAAGCCCGCATTTCTTCTTAAAATCGAATATGCGACAAAGCAATAGCTACGGAATTTATCGTAATTTGATGATTCTGCGCCTCCAAAAGCCTCTATGATCTGTGGTGGTAATTTCATCAATGGCGGAAATGGTTTGGGATCTTGGCCCAAGATGTAACCAAAGTCTGCATGAAAAAAATGCCCATCTGGTGTGATCAGTAAGTTGTCCAAATGTCTATCGCCTACACCTAAAATGTATGTAATAACACAATAACCAGCACATGATTTGACAAAATTATCTAAAACCCAGTCCTGTACGCCCAACGCTGCGTTCTCATCGGGATAGTGGAGCTTGAGATAGGCAAGAATACCGTGATGTTTGCTTAGTATGCTAGCTAATGTATCGTTGGGGATAAATTCAATGGCACCCTCTTGCGGCCCTGTAGCTAGAATTTTATATGGTGTTAGTTTCAGGTCCACGTTTTCGTTCTTCAGTAACTCATTCATTAAACTTATGATCTGTACTACCAATTGATCTTGTCTTAAATCATCACCAACTTTAAACATTAAATGATACGGTTGGTTCAATGTCGTTTTAAATGTTATTTTCAATGGCGATAAAGAGCTTTTGAATACCTTTGATGTTTCAGGACAAACGTCACATATCAGTACATCAGGGTCTAGTGGTAAAGCTATTGGCCGTACTTTCACAAGCGGTCTGACTTTCGTTTCCAATAAATGCACTAGCAGTTCCATCTTTTTCGCTGTAGAATCCTTAAGTCTCTTAATTACTTCACAACATTCCCGGAGCACACTAATTAGCCTAATTTGATCGTTTAATATATTCCGAGATTTTCTGTCTAGCCTGCTCCAAAAGGAATTTAAAATCTGGTCTAGATATGGTTTGTCCTCAGATTCAGATTTCAAATACCAATAGAAAAAATTCCCTAACCTTGGATTTACCAGCGCTCTTCTAATCAAAAATTCAGCCAGAGGAGAGATAACAATAGGGAGTGATTCTGTTCCAGAAATTTCCGACTCACTCGAGATGGACTTAAGTAGTTTTTGATTGGCATGGGATGTAGATAATAACATAGAATCGCTAGAAAGTTTTTGCGATGATACAGCATCTACAATGGTGAATTCACTGTTGGATTTATCTGAGAAAGTGGAGAGGTTTTCGAAGCACACAGCTTCTACCAATTGTAATAAGTATAACTCTAACTCCTTGTCAGATGCCTTTTTCAGCCGATTTACGGCGTAAGACCTGACTGAGAGATTTTTGAATGTTGAACCTAATAGTTCTAGTGCATCATCTATGTCAATTTCTGCCCATGAGTCCATTAGTTCTAAAACTTCTATTCTTTCAGATTCTTCTTTCAAATTTGTACTCTGTAATAATTTTGTAAGTGCTTTTTTATTATTCATTAGATAATATCTATATTTCCATATAGATCCCTTTTCATGCGCTGTTAATTTAGTACCGGGAGGATAGTTGATAATCTTATTCAGGTAATCCCTCTTCTTGATATCGGGTTTTAGTTGTTTGTCCAAGTTTGCATTTTTGGATGCTCTTTCCAATCTTCTGTACTTTTCTTCTATTGGATCATTATTTGGTTGATCAGGATCGTAGAATTTCAGTGTAGAATGATATTTATCCCCAAGGGAAATTTTTATTTGAGGATCATTCCTATTGGGTTCTCTTAAGTCAGTGCTTAGTCCGGGATTATTCTTCAACGTTGGAATATTCATTTGAGTATTCATAATTTCTCTCTCGGTGAATACGACAGGCAGCTCTAACATCGGAAACTCCAAATTTAAAACAAAGGTGCCCTGAGGCCAAATTCTATTTTCTTGTTGTTTTCTCAATTGGCTTATCGTGATGTCGTCGAGCCAGGGGAGCCTTATAAACTCTCCTTGAAAATATTTGTTCAAATTTACCTGATCTTTGTTATCGGTGACTACTTCATAATGATCGCTAATATCGTAACAAAACTTTAATGATTCGAATCCCCTTTTCAAAGTACAATCGTTTGGGTTGAAGATACTTGTTTCTAGATTGGAAAATGGAACTTGTTTAGATCCTTCATATTCCCATAGAACAATACGTAAATGACTATTAAAGGTAAGTTGCTTGATAAGTATGGGCAAAGTCAACCAATAATCCCAAGTCCGAGAGTTTCTGAAAGGAATATACGGAGTGTATATTGGAAGAGTTAAATTTCTATTCCTCTCTTTATCGAAAACCTGTAAGGATACTACTAAATCACTATAAGGGGAAACATTTGACCCTTTCAGTAATAATTCAGGGTTCAGAATTTTCTGAGATGGCTTCAACAGTGATTTTTGGCCTTCCAATGACTTGATTTTCACCTTCAGAGGAACATCCAAGTCTTGCGACACACAAAATGTTATATTGTTCAGCGACATTGTGAGAAAGAAGTCCTTCGTTTGAAGTTCTGCTGAATTGTTGCTCTTGCTTTTCGTTATTTTTTAGTCAAATGATTTGAACTCTTTGTTGAAAAAGTGTTCGATGTCGGATTTGCCTATACCGCATAAAGTGCTATGTCCATTTAAGTTGAAGTGTTCATACAAAGATTTTTTCCACAAAAGCTTACATAAAGACAATTGCAAGTCTTAACTTATGTCGAGGTATATCCAACAATCTGTGTGCAGGACGTTCAATGCCTATAGGCGGCAGTGCTTTAGCGTTTATTCCTTTGCTCTCAAGGAAATGACCCATCCAATTAAGCCGTCAGCGCAAACACTTAGACACCTGCAATTTACCCAGAGAATACCCTTTCAAGAAGGATTAGATATACAGGAAAATTTGGTTAGAGCTAATTTAGATATCAAAGACATTCAATCTAAGATTGAGAGGAAATTGATTCAGCTGGATGAAGAATACAAAGGCACTGTAAAAATAAATGATAACGAAAAGAAGATATTAGACAAAGTTATGGCAATGAAACCCAATCCGATAATATTGACATTTGAGTTTGAACCAACTTATACTGGTGGAAAGAGAATTAAAAAATCTATGACATCGAGTCAGATAACAGCTTATGAAAACTTCGTTCCAGAGAGGCAAAAGGATAATCCAAGAGCAAAGTTTATTCAAGTAGAAAGAGGTGGACAAGTAACATTTCATGGCCCAGGCCAAATAGTTATTTACATTATCCTAGATTTGAAAACCTTCCAAAGTTTTCCTGCGAAATGCTTAGTTTCATGTATTGAGCAGGCCACCATAAAAACGTTGAAGAACACTAAGATGGGCAACAATACCAATAAAACCTTGGACTTGGATGCTCTAACAACTAAGGAAACTGGAGTGTGGGTTGAAAATGGCGAAAAAAAAATTGCCAGCATTGGAATACACGTCAGACGTTCTATAACATCACATGGGGTGGCAATAAATGTGAATACAGATTTATCGTACATGAATAATTTTGAAATGTGTGGTTTGAAAAACACTCCAACTACTTCAATTATGGAACAACGATCCGATGCTGCTGTTGATGTGCAGAGTATAGCTATTAGCTTTGTTAAAGAAATGACAAAGTTGCTGGGGATAAAGACCTTGGAAAGAATGCAAATTGATGACATCAATACTTTGAGGGCCAACCAATGATGTTACAGATGCCTTTCATGCTTCCTTGAAGTAAAAGGATGTTTACGTGTAAATATCTATTACTTGTATGCGTATGTATATATTAATCTTTGATCTTTGACCTGAAAGCTGAGGAGGATATGTTTTGTGATTTAGGATGCTAGCTTGGAGTGAAAAATTTGAACATGATAGCTATGATCCCAATAGAAATAGTCCCAAAAGTTAATAACGTAAAATGATCATTTAGTACATTTTTGATGCTATATTTGTTAACACTCTTAGGACTTACGCCCGGAACGCTTTTCGTGTCATGCACGTCGTTCTTTTTCCTAGATGCAGCTGAGATTTCTTGTTCCTTCAGTTTGTTCTTGATAATTTGTGAATTTTTATATCGCTCCACTTCCAACCGAGTTTTCAAGTCTTCTATTTCCCTTTCTATGCTTTTTTGTTTTTGATTGTTCCATAATTTTTTCATTTCGAATGCAGATTTGAAAAACATAGAATCCTTTTGCAACTGTTTTATTTGATTTCTGTTTTCCTCGATGATCTTTTCATATTTCCCTGATAGTTTCCTTCTTAATCCATTTTGTAGCTTTACTAGTTGCTGATCGTTTCTTTCCACCAGAAGTTTGTTTGTGTATTCTAGGTGAGTCGTATAATTAATTAAGAAAATCTCCATCGACTGTAATTTGGAATTGTCGCATTTCGAGAATAAAATTTCTGTTGCCAGAGTCTTGATGATATTAGACAAAGTGGGGCTTGTACCAATACAATTATTGATAAAAATACCACTTAGTATTTCTGTATCTGACCCCATGATAACTTCTTCCAATTCTAAATTGTTAGCATCTCCATATACGTGACTTGTTATGGCAGCAGCCTCTTCCCTTTTGGAGATTGTACCGCAATCATCATTGTCATCATTTTCAAAAAGTGGTGATTCTAGTAATGGTTGTACAAATAGTTCTTCCACCATGGCACTTATCTTTTGATGCTCAATCTTCGTATCTATATCGGTGCCCAGATCTATTACATCGCCCACTTTGATTTCTACATCACTGGAGCCAATTCTCTGACCATTAATAAATGTACCATTACTAGATTTTAGGTCTCTTATATATACTTTTCCTGTAAGAGGATCGCAACTTAGCAATGCATGATTCCTGGAGAGTACTCTTGAATCGAAATTACCATTGTTGGACCTTACTTGGGAAAAAGTGTGTGGATCTAGCCTTTTACCACTTCTGAGTGATGAATTAGAGTTATTGTTACTATTAGCAACAGGTCTCCCCAATTTTAGCCCATCTGGTTTAAATGGTATTACCACGTGTTTGCTCTCAAACGTTCCATTTAGTGGTGCGAGCACTAAAATGTAAACATATTTTCTCCTTGGTGCTCTTGACATGCTGTGCGGAAAATAGTTTATCGTTGGGTCAGTTATTCTTTTATCGTGTTTCTCAACTAACCGTTTCGGTGAGCTACCAAATACATTAGCTAGTTTTGCATTTTTGGGTATAGTGTTATCTCTTTTGGGTTTCTTGCCCGGAGAATTGGGGTGTTCCTCTTTATTGAACTCGGGTCCAGGACCAGTCATTAAACTTGATTATATACACAATCTTCAATATAACCAATGGCAGGTTTTCTGTTGGAGGTTAGTTTTTTGCACTGGTCTGTATTTTGTGCTCACGTAGTACTTATGAGTTTGACGAACAAAATTTTGAATTGCTTTCCGTTGTGGTAAACAAGTGAAATTTCAGATGTCGAGCAGCACAAATATCCGACCAAAAACAAATGACAGATGAGGCAGAGGAAGGTATACAGTATACAGATGAGAAGAAACAAAGTCGAGTAATGCCAGGTGACTTTCTAGAAAGTTTTAATTTGGACGGGATGATCGAAACTTTCGCCCCTTCTAGCACAACATTGTTTGTTATTGAAAAATGACATTTGGACGTTACCAGACTATACCCAAGGGATGGGAATCGACTGCTGTCCGCTGTTTACAACATGACGAAGTTTCTCACTTTATTGTTGTTATTTTTTTCCTTTTTTTTTATAGTTTAATTTGTATTATACGTAATATACATGCTATAACTGAGAAGAGAGCTATTATTTAATATTAAAAAGTGAACGAAGAAAATCTCGTAGTTGAATAAATTAGTGCAGAGAGCTATTAAATGAAAGGGAGAAAGTTTTTCTTTGGTATCTGTAGTGCCTCCGTTTTACTGGATATTTTTTTGCCACTAGACAGCTTTTTCACTGGTAGATGAAGAGTGCTTTTCATTATCCTTATGAATAATTTCAAACTCGTTGGTGTTTTCCGAGCTAGTTTTGACCAATTCAGGCACTTCATCATCAGAACCCTCAGGTTTATATTCGTGGCCGGTCGTGTAACCTTCGCCTAGTGTGTAAGCACGGATTTCTTCTTCAGAAATTTCACTGAATGGAACCATGCCCTTCTTTCTTGCTTCTTCGTCAGTGAAGGCACCATAGTAGTCCTTGTCATCCTGTTTAACAGTGATTTTGAATGGGAAGAAAAAGCACAACCCCCAGTAGACAAAGAAAGAAATCAAAAACGAAAAGAAGGAATCACCGTAGTAGAAGTTGACAATACCTGCATTGTGGAAATAATTGTTGTTGACTTCCCAAGCAATACCAGGTAAACCGGGAGTCATACCACAAACCCAGGCAACGATGGCTCTCCAATTGACACCCTTAGTGAAGTAGTACTCACCCTTTAGAATAAAGGCATTAGTAACAGAGTATTGTCTTTTCCTAATAATGAAGTTATCACAAATCATAACGGAAATGATAGGAGTCATGACGATACCGAAAGAACTCATGACAGTCAAGAAAGTAGAAGAAGAGTTGTAAAAGTTCCATGGTAAACAAGCCCAGGATACGCATGCAGCGAAAAGAGCACCTCTCTTGATGTCAACGTACTTAGGTAGCAAACCGGCCAAATCCATACCACTGGCAAAACCACAGTTGGAGATGGTGTAAGACATTTGAGATAAGACAAAGGAGACACCGCAGAAAAAGGCGCCCGCACGAGCACCTGCAGAATAGTTATCTTTTAACCAATAGTCGAAAATATCCATGGGCATCCAAAATTGTTGATCATATAACTTTTCAGAGGCAGATGCACCAATGATACCGAAAACTGGAATTAAAGTTGTAGGAATCAATAATGCGCAAATAGTACCAACCCAGATTGCCCAGTTAGAAGAACCGAATCTCGAATAGTCACTTTGGTTGGTGGAACCTGGAGAGACACAACCGAACCAGTATGAGATCATGTAAACCCAAGCCCAAGCTTTGGTGGAACCTTTTGCGGTGGACTCTGTGGAGGTAAACAAGTCACCAACACCATGTGCATTTTTAGTCAAGTAGATCACAATACCCAACATGGAGAAGAAAGTAGCCACACACGACCAAATCAAAATGTAGTTCATGTGGTAAGGTTTCATCAAGTAACAGAATGCGGTGAGGACGTGGAAAATAATAAAACCGATCAATTCCTTGGTGGTCATGGCAACTTTCGAAGTCAAAGTGTTGGGCAAATGCAAGTAGTGATGAGACCACGAATCCAAGATCATGTTGACACAAAGGCCACCCAACCATGCATTAGAACCATAATTGACAATACTCATCAGAATTCTGATAATAATACCAAAGGCAGAACCGTAAATACCGAAAACAAATCTTTGAGCCAGCGTATAACCGACCTTCCAGTCATAACCGGGACACGAGTTGGCCAACGTAAAAAAAATGGTCAGCACGTCACCAACAATAAATGTACCAATGGTTTCTGGGTAACTTAGCCCAACGGTCAATGCGGATGAACCACTAATCCATGTACCAACCGAAAAAGACATAACACCCCAGTATGCAAAATTGGACCAGAACCCCCATGTTTGATTGGCAGCCTTGATAGGTTGCAAATCAGGGTTCTTCAAAAAACTCACGGATTCCCTATTTTCAACAGGGATTTCCAAAAATCTCAAAAACTTAGAGACTTTAGTACCGAAACTCATGACGATATGATGCTATTGGATCTAGAGTCCTTTGTTTGATGTCTTAGTAGAAACGAGAACAATAGAAGATAATACGAAACAAACCTCAGACCAATTACTCGATGACTTCCAACATTATATATCTCCCATATATACCAAATAGAAAAAAAAGAAATCACACTACAATAGCAGATGCAAATTTTTCGCCTTTTTTTTTCCTATTCTTTTCCTCTTTTCAGCCCGACTACCTAAAAAGGTTATATTATCTGATTCAAAGGCACCGATGGACGAATCCTCCCCTCTTCCATATAAATTAATAAGGCAAACTTCCCATGAACGTCCTTCCCTGCCAAGCACTTAGTAAAGCCGATGGGATGGCCGTACCTCGCGCACCTGCTGCTCATCGGCTAGCTCTCTGAAACCTTCCTTATGCGTTTGGTAGTCGCGCATGAATATTTCTAGTAGGGGCGGTGCCCGACATGCGTTTACGCGGCGTACGGGCGCTTCTGCGACGATGATTACTGCACGATTTAGTGAGATTGCGGCTGGCCCTTATAATGCACATAGACAAAGCGCCGGGCTATGCAATTAAACGGGAAGGTCTTTTTTATGCCGATGGCGGCAAAACATGGTTACATGGTTACATGGATGCCTTTACATGGTCATAGATTTGCAATAGAGTATTCTTGCATGCATTCGTCTTGTGCCAATACTTTCTGTACTTTTCCACAATGTCCTTCACAACCTCAGCCTTAAAGGCATGACCTTCGCAAATTTTTTTGAGATCTTGTTCCATTTCTCTGCGCTGGAACGGCTTTGCGAAGGAGTCTTCGAGGCCGATGGCCTCGAAGCCGTGCACTAGTGAGACGCCCAGAGTAGTTGGCTGTAAGTAGGTTTCCTTGCCTGCCTTTTCGCTGGTAACGTAATTGCGGACTTGGATCTTGTCTATGTGTTCTGCAATAGTGGCATCAGTGCCGATGCCGTTCGCATCCATGAGGAGAATGAGTTCGCTCTCGGTCATCGGCTTAGGTGGGGCCGTAGTACCTGTTTTCATTTCGGCCTTCGCGATGTCTACGAGAGCATTCATCTCAAGCCGCGGCAACTGCTTGGTGGTTTCCCAGCGAGCCCAAGGGTAAACATCGAGGAAGTTTCTCTCGAGGACGACTAGGCCTGAGGCGGTGAAACGTTCAGCAGCCCAGTCCAAAACCAGAGATGTGGATTGGCCCTTGGCGTCCTCTGAACAGCATGCTAGAAAGTGCCTGGCTACGTATTCGTATACTCTTCTTTCCACAGGCGAGACATTTGCTTCAGGTGCCAGGCTCACAATGGGATGGATTGGGGGATGTGCCTTATCGTCATGAGAGCCGCTTCGTGGGAACTTGAATTTGTTGTTGCTTGTGGTTTCAGGTAGGAGCAGTGATGCCGCGTAGGGTGCCCATGCGGTTTTGGCGCTTCCTGTAGGAGCTTGATCCAACTGTGCTTGTTTTTCCACTAAGGATTTCAAGTCCATTGCATGTGGGAAAGTATCAGTTTCTGTTCTGGGATACGATATGAATCCCTTTTGGTATAGCTTTTCCGCAGCGTCTAGTGATTGTTTGGCGTTGAGCCGCAGATAGCGGGCACAGTTTTTTTGCAGCTCGACTGTGGTTAAGGGCAATGGTCTGTACTTTGATGTAGGCCTTGATTTTAAGTCTACGACTTTGGCAACGTTGCCCGCGGTCTCAATGCATGTCTCGTAGAACGTCAGCACGCTTAGCCGGTCAAACAGATGGCCTCTGTCCCACTGAAATGTTGTTGTTCCGCCGTTGTCCTTATTATCAACGACTAATTGGATGTACCAGAATTCCTCAGGAACGAAGTTTCGTATTCTTTCAAATCTGTCTACTACAAATCCGAGCGTCGGAAACTGGCACGTACCATAGGACACAACTTGAGAATCGTTCTTGCTACCGCCGTGGCTTCTTAGTTTATTTCGTAGTGTTTCTGTCAGGAGTCTGGTAAACGTAACGCCTGCTCGAAGGTCAATTTCGATCCGTGTTCCCACAGCATTCACGCTCTTCATGTCCAATCGACTTGGATTTCTAGCTGCGTTTAATATGTGTTGTCTTTCCAGATGTGAAAAGACTGCTCGATAAACTTGATCGTCTTGTATGCGCCTATTGCCTCGCTTGGTCTCTTGCCATATCTCCCAGCCTATGTACTCTCCTTCTCGGTCGCAATCTGTCCATATCATTAGATAGTCAGCGTTTCTGGCTTCGCGCTTGATGTTGTTTGCTATTTTCTTTTGGTTGTTATTCATAATCTCGTTCAGTGGCGCATCAAATAACTCTTGGATGGCGCACTTCCCCCATCCATATGCATCATGGCCGAAATCAATGCCTGTTAGGTGTCCTGCAACGCTAGTCATGGTCACTTCGCAGTTGCTTCCATTCCTGACGAACGGAAACCCACTAAACATGAAGTCATAGTTTTTCACATACATGTAGCCGGAATCCCGTGAAGTTGTTCTTCCTCCTCCTAAAATCTGTGAAACTGCTTTTGCTATAGAATTCTTCTCTGCCACACATAGTACTTTCATTATCGTCTATACTATACTTTTATAGAACTGAGAAAACGCACGGAAGAAACAGTTTTCGAAAGCGATGCCCTCCTTTGTTGACTATTACTAGTTTTGCTAGTCAGCTTTTTTTATCAAGATTTTCGCGTTTACGCTATTATCCTTATTGTAAAAAAGCATGGAAATGTAAACATGTGTATATCGTCCAACCGTTATCACCTGCCTTTGCATAGCAAAACAGCATGCTCCATCAATTCACACATGATCACCATAAATAATGGATAATGAAGAGGTTAACGCAGAATTTGTGAGGTCAGTTTTCAAGAATGTTCGTACGCTTTTAGATAAGCATCTAACGTCAACCTTAATTTGTGATGAAGACGCGTATATCACGTTCAGATGTTTCTTAGACGGCATGCATCACAAATTTACCAAATTACTCGAAGTGCTGCTTTTGAAGCACGAAAATATGTACCGTAATAATAAACATGAACTCATTGATGATACGGTTATACCTCTGCTCCTGAAACTTTTATGGCTTCAAATCCATGAACCTACACTTAAATGGTTTGAGCGCTGGTTCTGTGATATCATGCGGTTAGATAACAAGCGAAAGTTCAGGGTTTTCAGAAGATTTCATAGAAAAATGGTTTATTTGTTCAAACTTATACACAGGTATTATTATAAGACTATCGAATTTCTATGTGAAAAGTATGATATGCGTCTAGTTATCCCAGATGCTTTGTTTGCCCGACTTAATATAATCCAATTAACAGACAGATCTCCACTTCGTGAAATGACCATATTAAACACCAGTAATCCGTTGACATTTTCCATTGTAATCTCGTTTCAGAGATGCTTAATTAATCTAGGTTCCGCACATCTCTATAGAACATTATTAAACAAGCCGTCCAGCCATCCCAAAAGAATAGAGGATTTCAAAAAGTCTATCAGGTATTTAAATATTGCTTCACTCTGTCTTCCAGCTGTTGGAGATACATATTTCCAACTGGCCAAAATTTACTTGAGTACTGAAAAGTTTTCATTATATTTTTTTGAATTAATAAGAGGTTCGTTAGTAAGGATTCCGTCTGAAGATGCGTTAACCTGTTTGAAAGGTTTCATTCTAGCCCCCAACTTTTCCGAAAGGAAACATTTGGTAAATAAATTGGAAATGTTTACTTCAAAATCACTCAGAGGTGAGAAACTACTGTTCGAAAGTCGTATTGTTTTGCAATTCCTCTCAATGTTAGAACAAAGTATGGTTCCTCATTTGCTAAATGCATCGCATACTGCTAACCATTCGATATTGAGAGAGTATTTGCAATCAGCTTTACCAAATCATCATTCCGCAAAAATTAATATAATATTTGAAAATTTAACCGCCATGATAGGAAGTTTTGATCTTATGTTCTCAAATGAAAAGAGCAAGGAAGAAAGGAATAGACTCAAATACGTAGATTTGTGTGAACGTCAAGTTTTATTTTTAGATTCAAGCTTCGATTTTATTGCCAATATGATAGATGTTGTGATTATTCCCTCATGGCAAACAAATACGGAAGATTTTCAATATCTAGCCACTATACGTCTACTTATATGCTGGATTAAGTCATATAGATCCATTTTGCAATACACTCACAGAAACAAAAAGTTTTGTACTTCGTTCGCTTTGTTGCTAAATGATTTGATAAATAGTTCCTTAAATCATCCAAGATATCTACCCAGTCATAGACCAAGAAGAAGGTATTATTTTGAGGAAGATATCATACTTAGAGAGTTTTCTTGTGTTAACTTCGCCTTGACTGATTTCAATGATGACCTCGTGTATAATTCCCCCAACATGATTAATAACATAATTGGATGCCCTACATCGACTGACAGGCTCTATCCAAAAGAAGAATGTATTCTGCGAATCAAATCAATCATTTTTTCTGGCATAAAATTCTTGGAGAAAAATGACACTGGTATCATGTGGAATGCCGGCAAATACAAATTCGAGTTAGTATATCCAGAAACTAAAACAAGACACAAAATAGCACTATCAGAAATATCATTCAAAATAAATACAACACTGCAACAAGAGAGAGCAGTTCCATCAAAAAATGTTGAGGTTGAAAATACCGAACCACAGCGTAAAAAAGCTAGGAAAATAGCGGTGACAGAACTGGAAACTCAATTGGCAAATGTCCGAAGAACAAGGAAAGCCTCACCCTCGGAAAAAAGGCGTCATTCCCTTAAATTGGAAAATTGTGCTGTTTCACCGGAAGACACCACTACTGACCCACGATCCACCAATATTTTTTCATATCCAAACGAAGCAATTGATGCTGATGAAGAAACATTCGTTCAAGTGTTGGATACCAGTATTCGAAAGGACAAGCGGATTTGAGAGAAGAAATTTTCAATGGACAAACTAGCCAGAATTTTAAGATAAGATCTTTTGTGACGCCACTATTTCATTTTCCTTTATGTCTGTCGTTGTCAGCCCACTAAACCATGGAACGGTTTTTATAACGGTTTATTGAAATGACGGGATGCCGTCTACGGCACGGGCAAACCATCACTTGGAAAAGGTGACTGCGCTTGAAAAATACAATTATTTATTAGCATAATATTCTCAAGACAGCAAATATATACCGTTGATTACATACCTAAATAGCCGTTAAAGAAAAAAAAGCCAGTGGTGATGGAAAAAGCTTTAGAATTGGACAGAGAATACCCAGAATCTCTAAAAGATGAATTCAACATCCCCACGTTCAAATCCATGGGACTATCGCCCGACAGCAAGCCTGTGACGTACTTATGCGGGAATTCTTTGGGTTTGATGCCAAAATCAACTAGAGATTCAATTAATGCAGAATTGGATGCATGGAGTAACTGTGCTGTGGAGTCACATTTCAAACATCCTGAAGAAGCCAAAGGCAAGGCGCCTTGGGTCAACATCGATTTGCCCATTCTCCCATTATTAGCCCCCATGGTAGGTGCTCAGGAAAATGAGGTTGCTGCAATGAATAGCCTTACTACAAATTTGAATTCTCTATTAGTCACGTTCTATAAACCTACTGAGAAGAGATTCAAAATTCTTTTCGAAAGAGGCTCCTTTCCATCGGACTACTATGCTTTCTATAATCAGTGTAGAATTCATGGAATTTCGGAACCTGAAAATGTTTTGATTCAAATCGAGCCACGCGAGGGAGAGACTTACATCAGGACTCAAGATATTTTGGATACCATAGAAGTAAACCAAGATGAATTGGCGTTAGTTTGTTTGCCGGGCGTTCAGTATTACACGGGACAATATTTTGACATTGGCCGAATTACCTCATTTGCACATCAATTTCCTGGAATTTTGGTTGGATGGGATTTGGCACATGCTGTAGGAAATGTCCCATTACAACTTCATGATTGGGGCGTTGACTTTGCTTGCTGGTGTTCTTATAAATACTTGAACGCTGGACCCGGTGGGATTGGTGGCTTATTTGTTCATTCGAAGCACACCACAGCTGGCCCTACCAAAGAGCATTTGCCAAGATTAGCGGGTTGGTGGGGTAATGATGCTTCTAAGCGGTTTCAAATGCTAGAGGTATTTGAGCCGATTTCAGGAGCCTTGGGATTTAGGCAATCTAATCCAAGCGTTGTTGACACGGTAGCATTAAGAAGTTCACTGGAATTATTTGCGAAGTTTAATGGTATCGGTGAAGTTCGTAAAAGATCTTTATTGCTGACAAACTATATGACAGAACTGTTGAAAGCCTCCAAGTATTACAAGCATCCTTTAAAAATAGAGAAATTACCGTACTTTTTTACAATACTAACACCAACTGGCGCAGATGACGATCATGGTGCTCAATTATCACTTTACTTCGATTCAGATGCTGGAAAAGAGGATATTATGCCCAAAGTTTTCCAATACCTCCATGACCATGGTGTTATAGGTGATGCGAGAAGACCCAACGTGATTAGATTGGCGCCCGCCCCCTTGTATAACACGTTCTCTGATGTATACGTTGCAGTGAATGCACTAAACGAGGCGATGGACAAATTATAGGTGCTATAGTGGTAGCACCACCTTTCTTTTTTTGAAATTAAGTATATATAATGTAACTCCAGGCCCCTTGTAGTGGTTGCCAAGTTAGTATATGAGAGATTGGTGAATTTTGAGATGATTGTTGGGATTCCATTGTTGATAAAGGCAATAATATTAGATATGTAGATATACTAGAAGTTTTCCTCGAGGATATAGGAATTCCATAAATGAAATTCGTAATTCTACATAATTCTGTATATGCTTTTATTGTTATTTTATATGCTGTCAGTCATTATCCTATTACATTATCAATCCTTGCATTCCAGCTTCCACTTATTTCGATGACCGCTTCTCATAACTTATGTCATCTTCTAACACCGTATATGATAATGTACTAGTAGTATGACTACTAGTTGATAGACGGTAGTTGATTTTCATTCCAACAGTTTTATATACCTCTCTTATATAGATTAAGAAGGAACGTGAGATAATAGTGGAGTTTGATGTAATTGTTGGGATTCCATTTTTTATAAGGGAATAATATTAGGTATGTAGATATACTAGAAGTTCTCCTCGGGGATTTAGGAATCCATAAAAGGGAATCTGCAACTCTACATAATTCTATAAACATTATTATCATCGTTTTATATGTTGTTATTCATTGATCCTATTACATTATCAATCCTTGCGTTTCAGCTTCCACTAATTTAGATGACTATATCTCATCATTTGCGTCATCTTCTAACACCGTATATGATAATACTAATAACATGGCTACCAGCCAATAGATGATAGTGTTGGAATAAGTGATTACCACTATACATTTATTCATATAAATTGTTGTAGTTGATGACGAACATTCTTTAACATGATACTAATGATGTTGAGTAAATTAATACTAACATTCTTATGATGATACCAATTTAAATGGAGTAGGGAAATTCTAATTATAGAATTTCCTGCACTAATAAGATAAAGATCTATTAATTGTCCAGAACTTAGTATATAAGTGTTGGAATGAAAATCAACTATCGTCTATCAACTAGTAGTCATACTACTAGTACATTATCATATACGGTGTTATAAGATGACATAAGTTATGAGAAGCGGTCATCGAAATAAGTGGAAGCTGAAATGCAAGGATTGATAATGTAATAGGATAATGACTGACAAATATAAAATGACAATAAAAGCATATACAGAATTATGTAGAATTACGAGTTCCATTTATTGGATTCCTATATCCTCGAGGAGAACTTCTAGTATATCTACATATCTAATATTATTGTTGGAATAAGTGATTACTACTATACACCTATTCGTATAAATTGGATTAAGTTATTGCAACTATACGTCTTCGTATAAATTGAAGTAGAAAAATTCTAATAATAGAATTTACTGCAGTAATGAGATAAAGATCTATTAATTGATCAGAACTTATTATATAAGAAGATGAGTTATCATCAAATTCTTATCATTAACACTCTGATTTATGTCTGAACCTTTTGGTTTAATATAACCAATCAGCGTGTGTTTTATATACCTCTCTTATATAGATTAAGAAGGAACGACTATTCTTAATTATTACAACTTACTAAACTACTAATTATCAACAATTATTGCCTTTATCAACAATGGAATCCCAACAATCATCTCAAAATTCGCCCATCTCTCAATAAGAAGATGAGTTAACACTAAATTCTTATCATCAACACTCTGATTTATGTCTGAACCTTTTGGTTTAATACACCAATCAGCGTGTGTTTTATATACCTCTCTTATATAGATTAAGAAGGAACGACTATTCTTAATTATTACAACTTACTAAACTACTAATTATCAACAGATAGTCAGTTCTTCTTCCAGTAGAAAGATTTAAAGAAGTTTCGATTATTTTCGTTTTCTTTTTTTTCACAGTATAAGTAGCTTCCTAAATAGCTCCCTTTCGAAAATGCTCGTGTAGCTCAGTGGTTAGAGCTTCGTGCTTATAGCAACATCCGGTTTTCCGGAGTTTCTGTGCACAGGACCTTAGACAGGTCTTTCAAAGCAACGCGACCGTCGTGGGTTCAATCCCCACCTCGAGCACTTTCTCTTTTTTTTTCAATCCATGACTTTGACCAAATTGCGAGTTAGTAACATACTAAAGCATACAATGTTTGATAAAGCATACATAGAGAAAGCAACGGCACGTTATATCTTACAAATTGCATAAATGTCATTCTTTATCACCCATTTAAGCTTCAGGCGGGTAACCTCGTTTGTTTTGAGAACTTCCGAATGAAACAAGATATGGGAAAAAGTAAAGTGATAAAAAGAGCAAACAAGGTTGATTAATCGATGATAGACAAGATTCTTAGAAAAAGGACAAGAAAAGTGTTTTGATAAGATAGATTCCACGCATACCGAGATATACTGATTAGTCTTCTCTATAATTCTTCACCTTTTGAAATAGGCTTCTTTTATCACAATAAAGAATCATATCCGTTAATTATTATACTGTTCCACTTTCTTAAGAAGACAGGCTAATAAACGAACTAGAAAGAAAAAGCTTATATAACAAAATTAACCGCAATAGCTCTCTCACAAAATGCAAACTCTAAAATGTGTTGTTGTCGGTGATGGTGCTGTTGGAAAAACATGCCTATTAATCTCCTATACAACGAATCAATTTCCAGCCGACTATGTTCCAACAGTGTTTGATAATTATGCGGTAACTGTGATGATTGGTGATGAACCATACACACTAGGTTTGTTTGATACGGCCGGTCAAGAAGACTATGATCGATTGAGGCCCCTGTCATACCCTTCCACCGATGTATTTTTGGTCTGTTTCAGTGTAATTTCCCCACCATCTTTTGAAAACGTTAAAGAAAAATGGTTCCCTGAAGTACATCACCATTGTCCCGGTGTACCATGCCTGGTTGTGGGCACGCAAATCGATTTGAGAGATGACAAAGTAATTATCGAGAAGTTACAAAGACAAAGATTACGTCCTATTACATCAGAACAGGGTTCCAGACTAGCAAGAGAACTGAAAGCAGTAAAATACGTCGAATGTTCGGCATTAACACAACGTGGTCTGAAGAACGTATTCGATGAAGCTATCGTGGCTGCCTTAGAACCTCCTGTTATCAAGAAAAGTAAAAAATGTACAATTTTGTAGTCATACTAGTATATGCTCTTCTTTTCTTAGTTTATATCTCTAAGCTTATATATACAATTTCCTATCCTTTTACTGTTGTATTTCATTTTGTTTATTTTGCTTAATGCTGATTCTCTTCTGTTTTTTGCCTCAGAGTTGCATGAAGCAAATGAACGTAAAACTTCATTCAATAAGAAAGAAAGATACAAACATTCAGGGCTCATACTCTTCGAAGTTAAACGTGATATTCGCCTGCTCTACCTTTTTGTTGACCTCTACCAACATCAAAAATATGATTTCCCTGTTTTGTTTTATTACAAATTCGTCGCATACGTTCGTTATGCGCAAGCTCAGAATAAGTAACTAAACCCTTTACGGATGTGTATGGTGTATCAGGAAAATGACTTTGAGAATGTCACCCATCATCTTTTATAGCAAGGCGCAAGCTAATGACGCGAACCCAAAATGGGCATTTTCTCAAGCGCTTCAAAAGCAAGACCAGGTTCTTTGTATATTCACGGAAATAACAGCAATTGCAGTCTTTTTTTACTTCTTTACCAAAACCTTTTGAAGTATTCCAACAAATTCTATTCTAAGCTGGATTCGAAAAAGCATAAATCCAGTTTATATCTAAACATACTCTAGAAAAACAGTCCTTCCAAAGGAAGAATTCAATATTGATGTTACTTTTTTAATATAGTATGTGGTCTCATATCTTTCATCGAAAAGTAGATGCAAGCGTATATAGTTTCACCATATGCTTTTTTTTGCTATCATCACTACAGGAACGAAATATGATGTGAACAGGACTTTTTTGAGAAGGGTAGGAGTGGCGCTAGCAGAAAAGGTTCTTTTCTGAGAGATTACATCTCGATAAACTTCATCAAAAGTGGTTAGGTTTTGAGTGTAATATGAATGTTTTGTGTCTTGTATCTTAGTTTGACAGTAGCTACCATTTCTATAAGAGTTTTATAGTCTTTTTCAACTTGAGTTTACCTCTTCTTCATTTTAATGTTTATGCACAATATATGAAAAAACACCCGCAAGACAGAAAACACGACAAAATCATCAACAAACGAAAATGCATGTAATCTGCATGCCAATCTAACAAATTAACCGCAATCTATACCGAATTGTGATAAACAATTCTTTAAATAGAAATCCCTCACTTCTATGTACATTATCAATTATTACTTTTACAGATCTTTCAACCGACAGGGCCGAAAGGCTTGATTTATGACTCGTTCCTCATCCTGGTTGTCGGAAAATTTTAAACGAGCGCATTCGATTAACTCGACGAAGGCAAGTTTGAACAATAGATGTTGGCCGTCATCATTCGTTCATCGAGTTTTATAGCCTTTTTTTAACTTAACGAACTCGTACTATCTAATAGTTTATTTCCCCCTGTTTTTTTTGTTACGATTGGGGAAAAGCAAGGGTTCTCTGCATTGACGATTACATCATCTGCCAACTAGTCACCGCAATCAATCATCTTCAAAGAAGAAGCAACCAGGACCTCCACTTTTCAAAGGCACAAATTACATTTCTTCCCTGCCTTTACCTTTACATAATATAAACAAGTGGACGGTTTTTCATTTAAAGTTTACGTTTCGATTATCTATAGATCTTCACCTAAAAAATCATGACCTCTGATGATGGGCATGCTGGGCAAGAAAGAGAAAAGGATGCTGAATTAATTGAGGTTGGAGGCAAGAGAGTAAGCAAGACGTCGACAGGAAAACGAAAGTTCCATAATAAGTCCAAGACTGGTTGCGACAATTGTAAGAGAAGAAGAGTGAAATGTGATGAAGGCAAACCCTTTTGCAAAAAATGTACAAATATGAAATTGGATTGTGTTTACAGTCCCATCCAGCCAAGAAGAAGGAAAGATTCTTCGACATCAAAGTTTTCAATAACAGCCCAAGATAGAGTAGGCAAGAAACATCTGAGTGACAGTACTATTATATTACAGCAACAGCTTCACCATCAGCAAGAACAACAACTTCGTCAACAACAACAAGTCCAACTACAGCAACAGTTATTGCCACACGTCGGCACTGATGAACAAAGTAACGTGCCAAGTAGCGTTCCCCCATCTGTATCCAACAATATGGAGACTCTTTTATTACCGCATCTATTAGCTAGTTTAGTGAATAACGGCAACAATAATATCAACGGTAATACGAGTGGAGGTGAAGCGCACAACAATTCAACTCAAACAGCGCCGAATACAATGATTAACAACAACCACCCGAACATGACCATACCGGGAAATTCACCATTGAGTATACCGATAACACCTAACTTTCAATCAACAGCAATGAATTTGTCCAGCAGCCTTAACGGTCTACTTTCACCGGGTAGGCAAAACTCGGTGACGAATGGTATACAACAGCCACAGGTTCAACAACAACAACAGCAGCAACTTCCGCAACAACAAGGAACTCAATCCCCATTCAGCAATATTCCCTTTGACCAATTAGCGCAATTAAATAAGATGGGACTAAACTTTAATATGAAAAGTTTCAATACGTTATTTCCATCGGGCACAGCAAATGGGATGGCGTCTGAATTTCAAGAGTTATTTAACCTAGGCAAACTTGCCACGTCTAATAACAGAGCCATCAAAGTTAGCACAGCGGAGGAGGCATTGGCGAATATGCAACAAGAACAGGAAAATAAAAACAAGCAGTTTACGAAAAATCCGTTGGATAATACTAAAACAGATGCTGTAAACCCAGGCAATAACTTGCTTCAAGGAAATGTGAATAAAGTAAATGCATCGGATATGCTCTCCAGTAACAAAAGCTTGATAATTGACAACACAGGTCTCACAATAAGTCCCACGCACACTTTAACGAAGCCCTCCATAGATCAGACTATTGCATCTCCCTCCACGGGGGTATCCAACGGAACCTCCACAAAGTCGTTATTGTCGATACCAGACAATGGGGTTGCTTTGAGAAACTCTCCTACTTTAAAGACGTCACCAATGGGTGACCTATTATCCAATTCGGAGACGTTGTCTCCGCGTTCATCAAATTCTCATACTCAACAACAATCATCCCCTCATTCAAACGCTTCACAAACTTCACAACTAATTCCCGAGTTGATTGGACTGTCCAGAAAATCAAATTTAAACTTGGTAGATCTAAAGCTTTTCCATCACTACTGTACTAACGTATGGCACACCATTACCGAAGCAGGTATTTCTGGTCCAGAAGTATGGAGCACTTACATTCCGGATTTAGCTTTCCATTTCCCCTTCTTGATGCATACAATTTTGGCCTTTAGCGCGACTCACCTGTCAAGAACTGAAACTGGTTTGGACAATTACGTATCTAATCACCGCTTGGAAGCATTGAGGCTGCTCAGAGAGGCTGTGCTAGAGATTTCAGATGACAACACAGACGCTTTAGTAGCTAGTGCTTTAATACTAATCTTAGATTCCTTGGCAAATGCTTCAAGTAGTTCACCAACAGCGTGGATTTTCCATGTTAAAGGTGCTGTAACGATATTAACGGCAGTTTGGCCCCTGTCGGAAACATCCAAATTTTTTAACTTGATATCCGTCGATCTGAGTGACTTGGGAGAAGCCGTAGTCAATCAAACCAACCATACTAATGACAGCGATAGCAACAATAATGGTAATAACAACAATAACAATACGATCTCGGAACTAGTATGCTTTGATGAAAGTATAGCAGATTTATATCCTGTAGAAATTGATTCACCATATTTGATAACGTTAGCATATTTGGACAAACTGCATCGTGAAAAAAATCAATTAGACTTTATGTTAAGAGTCTTCTCATTCCCTGCTCTATTAGATAGGACCTTTTTAGCATTATTAATGACAGGGGATTTAGGCGCCATGAGAATAATGAGGTCTTATTATACATTATTAAGAGGTTATACCACGGAAATAAAAGATAAAGTATGGTTCTTGGATAGCGTATCACAAGTCTTACCACAGGACGTTGATGAGTACAGCGGAGGAGGTGGCATGCATATGATGTTGGACTTCTTAGGGGGGGGATTACCTTCTATGACCACTACAAACTTTTCTGCTTTTATGTAGTTTATTGAACTGTTAGAATACACTCTTTTCTTTTGATAGCTCACTACTACATATATAAAACTTTAATGAGTGAATTATTAGTTTTGATTTGTCCAAATTTTCTTGTTTTCATAAGTATATTTTGTTCATAATTGGTGGTTAAGATGTATCACTAAGTAAGAGTAAAAACAGATCCTCTTATATTATAGAGAAAAGTGTTGGAATAAGAACAGACTATCATCTATTGACTAGCAACCATGCTACTAGTATATTACCATGGTGGGATAAGTGATTAGAACTATACGTTTCCTCCTATAAATTGGAGTAGGTGATGACGGACATTCTTTAACATGATACTAATGATGTTGAGTAAATTAATACTAACATTCTTATGGTGATACCAATTTAAATGGAGTAGGGAAATTCTAATTATAGAATTTCCTGCACTAATAAGATAAAGATCTATTAATTGTCCAGAACTTAGTATATAAGAAGATGAGTTGTCACCAAAACCCTACCATCAATGTTTCGAATTATGTCTGAACCATTGGGCTTAATATAATCCATCAGCGTGTGTTTTATATACCTCTCCAATATAAATTAAGAAAGAACGACTTATTCTAAATTATTACAACTTACTAAAACATTAATTATCAACATACCAACCCTTCGGTTTTAGTTTCCACTAAATTCGATAGCTATCTTTCTGAGATAAGAGTGGAGTTTGATGTAATTGTTGGGATTCCATTTTTTTATAAAGCAATAATATTAGGTATGTAGATATACTAGAAGTTCTCCTCGGGGATTTAGGAATCCATAAAAGGGAATCTGCAACTCTACATAATTCTATAAACATTATTATCATCGTTTTATATGTTGTTATTCATTGATCCTATTACATTATCAATCCTTGCGTTTCAGTTTCCACTAATTTAGATGACTATTTCTCATCATTTGCGTCATCTTCTAACACCGTATATGATAATATACTTGTTGGAATGAAAATCAACTATCGTCTATCAACTAGTAGTCATACTACTAGTACATTATCATATACGGTGTTATAAGATGACATAAGTTATGAGAAGCGGTCATCGAAATAAGTGGAAGCTGAAATGCAAGGATTGATAATGTAATAGGATAATGACTGACAAATATAAAATGACAATAAAAGCATATACAGAATTATGTAGAATTACGAGTTCCATTTATTGGATTCCTATATCCTCGAGGAGAACTTCTAGTATATCTACATACCTAATATTATTGCCTTTATCAACAATGGAATCCCAACAATCATCTCAAAATTCGCCAATCTCTCATGGTAGCGCCTGTGCTTCGGTTACTTCTACAGAAGTCCACACAAATCAAGATCCGTTAGACGTTTCAGCTTCCAAAATTCAAGAATTTGAGAAGGCTTCCACTAAGGCTCATTCTCAACAGACAACGACACCTCACTCGTCTGCTGTTCCAGAGAACCACCATCATGCCTCTCCTCCAGCTGATCAAGTACCATTGCCACAAAATGGGCCGCTCCCACAGCAGCGCATGATGACTCCCCAACAAGCCAATATTTCTGGTTGGCAAGTATACGGGCACCCAACTTTGATGCCGTATCCACCTTATCAAATGACACCCATGTATGTTCCATCTAAGTCAAACTCACAGTTTACACAATATTTACCACCTGATGGAACACATCGAAACACTTCATCACCCGAGTCTGAAAATTCATTCACTGATTCATCCTCAGCGAAGTCTAATATGACATCCACTAATAATTATGTCAGACCACCACCAATCTTAACCTCACCTAATGACTTCCTAAGTTGGGTTAAAACATACATTAAATTTTTGCAAAATTCAAATCTCGGTGATATTATTCCGACAACAACCGGAAAAGTAGTACGTCAGATGACAGATAATGAACTCACCTTCTTATGTCACACTTTTCAATTATTCGCTCCATCTCAGTTCCTACCCACCTGGGTCAAAGACATCCTATCTATTGATTATACGGATATCATGAAAATTCTGTCGAAAAGCATCGAAAAAATGCAATCTGATAATCAAGAGGCAAATGACATCGTGACACTCGCAAATTTGCAATATAATGGCAGTACGCCTGCAGAAGCATTTGAAACAAAAGTCACAAACATTATTGACAGACTAAATAACAATGGCATTCACATCAATAACAAAGTAGCATGCCAACTAATCATGAGAGGCCTATCTGGCGAATACAAATTTTTACGCTACACACGTCATCGATATCTAAATATGACAGTTGCTGAACTATTTTTAGACATCCATGCTATCTATGAAGAACAACAGGAATCAAGACGCAGCAAACCTTCTTACAGGAGAAATCCGAGTGATGAGAGAAATGATTCTCGAACTTACATGAATACGACCAAACCCAAAGCTATAACTCGAAGTTCCCAAAAAACAAATAATTCGAAATCAAGAACAGCCAGGGCTCATAACGTATTCACATCTAAAAACTCTCCCGGTACTGACAACGATTCCATCGGTGAATCAACTACCGGACCGATTCAATTGAATAATAAGCACGACCTTCACCTTAGGCCAGAAACTTACTGAATCTACCATAAATCATACGAATCATTATGATGATGAACTTCCTGGACACCTTCTTCTTGATTCAGGAGCATCGCGAACTCTCATAAGATCCGTCCATCACATACACTCAGCATCACCTAATCCTGACATAAACGTAGTTGATGCTCAAAAAAGAAATATCCCGATTAACGCTGTTGGTGATCTTCAATTTCACTTCCAGGACGACACCAAAACATCAATAAAGGTATTGCACACCCCGAACATAGCCTATGACTTACTCAGTTTAAATGAACTGGCTGCAATAGATATTACAGCATGCTTTACCAAAAACGTATTAGAACGAGCTGACGGCACTGTACTTGCACCTATCGTAAAATATGGCGACTTTTACTGGGTATCTAAAAAATATTTGCTTCCATCGAATATCTCTATACCCACAATCAATAATGTTCACACAAGTGAGAGAACACACAAATATCCTTATCCTTTCATTCATCGGATGCTTGCACATGCCAATGCCCAGACAATTAGATATTCACTTAAAAAGAACACTATTACGTATTTTAATGAATCTGATGTTGATTGGTCTAGCGCTACTAATTATCAATGTCCCGATTGCTTAATCGGTAAAAGCACCAAACACAGACATATCAAAGGATCACGGCTAAAATACCAAAATTCATATGAACCTTTTCAATACCTACATACGGACATATTTGGCCCTGTTCACAACCTACCAAAGAGCGCACCATCCTATTTTATCTCATTCACTGATGAAAAAACCAAATTCCGTTGGGTTTATCCATTACATGACCGTCGCGAGGATTCTATTCTCGATGTCTTTACTACGATACTGGCTTTCATTAAAAACCAGTTTCAGTCTAATGTTCTGGTTATCCAAATGGACCGTGGTTCTGAGTACACTAACAAAACTCTCCATAAATTCCTTGAAAAAAATGGTATAACTCCATGTTATACAACCACAGCGGATTCCAGAGCCCATGGTATCGCTGAACGGCTAAACCGTACCCTATTAGATGACTGTCGTACCCAACTGCAATGTAGTGGTCTACCGAATCATCTATGGTTTTCAGCAGTCGAATTCTCTACTATCGTAAGGAACTCACTAGCTTCGCCCAAAAGCAAAAAATCTGCAAGACAACACGCTGGATTGGCAGGACTTGACATCAGTACTTTGTTACCTTTCGGTCAACCCGTCATAGTCAATAACCACAACCCTGACTCAAAAATTCACCCTCGTGGTATCACTGGCTATGCTCTACATCCATCTCGAAATTCTTATGGATATATCATCTATCTCCCATCCTTGAAGAAGACAGTAGATACGACTAATTACGTTATTCTTCAAGGCAAGGAATCCAGATTAGACCAATTCAATTACGACGCACTCACCTTCGATGACGATTTGAATCGTTTAACTGCTTCTTATCAATCGTTCATTGCGTCAAATGAGATCCAACAATCAAATGATCTCAACATAGAATCCGACCATGACTATCAATCTGACATTGAATTGAATCCTGACCACCAACGAAATGTACTTCCAAAAGTACCAATCCCCACTGACTCCCCACCTCCTTTAACTCATACTGAAGAATCAACGCCTATTTCTAAAACCAAGACTCGAGCACCCAGAGAAGTTGATCCAAACATATCTGAATCTAATATTCTTCCGTCTAAGAAGAGATCTAGCATCCCAAAAATTGCTGCTAACGACAGTACCGGTTCGGGTGGTATAAATAAATCAGATGTTCCTCTACTTACTCCTTTGTTCAAACCCGACACACAACATTCGTATCAAGCCAATACATCTAATGATTTCGGTGACTCAGACTCACAAAGTGACATTGATGCTGACTATAAGGGCGTGACGATACCCAGTTTGGGTGGTACCAGCAACAAAACTGATTTGCAGATAAGTGATCCAGAGACTGAGAAAAGGACCAAACACCGTCCACCTTCAATCGATGCTTATCCACTGAAAAAGGACTCATCGCACCATATTTCCCCTATAAAAACACCAGTTACTCGTCCCGAACAGAATATCGAGGAATCTATTATCGCTGATCTCCCTCTCCCTGATCTACCTCCAATACTTTCTACCGAATTCCCTGACCCATTTAAAGAACTTCCCCCGATCAATTCTCGTCAAACTAATTCCAGTTTGGGTGGTATGGATGACTCTAATATCTCCGCTACTATCAATAGCAAGAAAAGATCATTAGAAGATAATGAAACTGAAATTGAGGTATCACGAGACACATGGAATACAAAGAATATGCGTAGTTTAGAACCTCCAAGGTCAAAGAAACGAATACTGCTGATCGCAGCTGTAAAAACAGTAAAATCAATCAAACCGATACGAGCAACCTTAAGATATGACGAAGCAATCACATACAATAAAAATATTATAGAAAAGGAAAAATATATCGAAGCATATCAAAAAGAAATCAATCAACTACTAAAAATGAACACTTGGGATACAGACAGATATTATGACAGGGAAGATATAGACCCTAAAAGGGTAATAAACTCAATGTTTATCTTCAACAAGAAACGCGACGGAACTCATAAAGCTAGATTTGTTGCAAGAGGTGACGTTCAACATCCCGATACGTATGACTCAGGTATGCAATCCAACACTGTACACCATTATGCATTGATGACATCTCTGTCTCTAGCATTAGACAATGACTATTTTATTACACAATTAGATATATCCTCGGCGTACTTGTACGCAGACATTAAAGAAGAATTATACATAAGACCCCCACCACATTTGAGAATGAATAACAAGTTAATACGTTTGAGGAAATCACTTTATGGTTTGAAACAAAGTGGTGCAAACTGGTATGAAACTATTAAATCATATCTGATACAACAATGTGATATGAAAGAAGTTCGTGGATGGTCATGTGTATTTAAGAATAGTCAATTGACAATTTGCTTATTTGTTGATGATATGATATTATTTAGCAAGGACTTAAATGCAAATAAGAAAGTTATAGAAAAACTTAAGAGACAGTATGATACGAAGATTATAAACCTAGGTGAGGATAATGATGAAATACAATATGACATTCTCGGATTAGAAATCAAATATAAGAGAGGTAAATACATGAAGTTAGGTATGGAAAACTCTCTAACTGAAAAACTACCCAAAATAAACGTACCTTTGAACCCTAAAGGAAAGAAACTTGCTGCTCCAGGCCAACCAGGCCTTTACATAGACCAGGAAGAGCTAGAACTAGAAGAAGATGATTACAAAATGAAGGTACATGAAATGCAAAAACTAATAGGTCTAGCGTCATACGTTGGATATAAGTTTAGATTCGACCTATTATATTACATTAACACGCTTGCACAACATATACTATTTCCATCCAAGCAAGTGTTAGATATGACATATGAATTGATACAGTTCATATGGGATACGAGAGATAGACAACTAATATGGCACAAAAGCAAATCTACTAAGCCAGCAAATAATTTAGTTGTTATAAGCGATGCCTCATACGGCAATCAACCGTATTATAAATCACAGATTGGCAACGTATTTCTACTTAATGGAAAGGTAATTGGAGGAAAGTCCACCAAGGCTTCATTGACATGTACTTCGACTACAGAAGCAGAAATACACGCAATAAGTGAATCTGTTCCGTTATTAAATAATCTAAGTTACCTCGTACAAGAACTTAACAAAAAACCAATTACTAAAGGATTACTTACTGACAGTAAATCTACAATCAGTATAGTTATGTCCAAAAATGAAGAGAAATTTAGAAACAGATTTTTTGGTACTAAAGCAATGAGACTCAGAGATGAAGTATCAGGAAATAATTTGCACGTATGCTATATCGAGACTAAAAAGAATATTGCAGACGTATTAACCAAACCTCTTCCAATAAAAACATTTAAACTACTAACAAACAAATGGATTCATTAGATCTATTACATTATGGGTGGTATGTTGGAATGAAAATCAACTATCGTCTATCAACTAGTAGTCATACTACTAGTACATTATCATATACGGTGTTATAAGATGACATAAGTTATGAGAAGCGGTCATCGAAATAAGTGGAAGCTGAAATGCAAGGATTGATAATGTAATAGGATAATGACTGACAAATATAAAATGACAATAAAAGCATATACAGAATTATGTAGAATTACGAGTTCCATTTATTGGATTCCTATATCCTCGAGGAGAACTTCTAGTATATCTACATACCTAATATTATTGCCTTTATCAACAATGGAATCCCAACAATCATCTCAAAATTCGCCAATATCTCAATACTAGTAACGTAAATACTAGTTAGTAGATGATAGTTGATTTATATTACAACACTTTCAATCTTTATGCCTCTTCTAACACCGTATATGATAATTAACTAGCAATTTAATTACTGTAACCGCAGGCAAAGAAAAACATTTACTAAAAAAGAGCCGACCTAACTAAAATTATCTTCTATTACTTCCATCACAGAATGGGAGTTTGGCCGAGTGGTTTAAGGCGTCAGATTTAGGTGGATTTAACCTCTAAAATCTCTGATATCTTCGGATGCAAGGGTTCGAATCCCTTAGCTCTCATATTTTTAAAAGTCCTTCTGATTACATATCGTTCCTATAAGGTTGTAATGAATGTACTCAAAGTTCTCAAAGATAAAGAAAGCTTTCAAAGCTGTCGTAGAGCATTGCGATAAAAAGAAGAATCTAATCCTTCAAAGAAGGTGACAGAAAATAAAACATGTTCCTTCTGCATAACTTTTATATGAGCAGAAAGGATTTTGACCAAATAAATACTGGACTCTGCCTGCCGGGTTATTTAAGCGCCACAAAATGGAACAATAGTAGATACACAAATGACGTCAAGTAATTGAATCATCGCTCGACCACAAAGGTTCCACCTCAATTAAACTTTGAAGAAAGCTGATTAGACGCTATTTCGATTTCTATTTTACTATATTTTATTGGGGATGATGATTTGCACTTTAACAAAAGAGCACAGTTGGCAATTGCTATGATACAACTTCATCACTTACAGGAACATAGATAACCAAGTTATATATATGCCCTATTTATTCTTCATATATCATAAACTGTGCACAAACATATAATGAATATGGACTTTGATTACCAAACTTTTAGTAAAAGTTCAAGAAAAGAATTTAAGAAAGCTGTGAAGACAATTCTAAATTTACAAGAATATGACGGTGATTTGATGAGAAACTTCCTAGCCCTTCATATTCCATACCATGTCCTATTCTATGATCTTGCCATTATGAAAAAGAGATCTCCTTTAAGGATTCAAACCAATCACCTTCTGAAAGAAGCTTTAAGCAAAATTTTAAACTTCAATCTTTCAATGGGCCCAAAACACATCATCAAAATATTGAAGAAAGAGAAAGTCGACCCGGAGACAACAAGGAAACTAGAACTGGTGCTATATATAAAGTTATTTCAGGGAGTATTTGCCCATATAGATAAAAATTACAACCTCGCATTTCAATCGTTTCGTTGGTGTTTACAATTCATTGCATACTCTAAAAAAGCAAGATTGTTTGCAAGTATTGCGGACGAAAAAATTCGAAATTTTTTTGAACTCTGCGAATTATTTGTATCCTTGCTGTGCTGCCATTGTTTCCTCGTTGATTTGAAAGAAAATGAAACATTAGTGGGTAATAATTTAAGCAACTTTATCAAAAGGCAAAATACAAATTATTCTCACGATTTCGAATTAAATGAGGAGAAAAGATCACTACAATGGCATTGGTCACTGGACGAGATCGATGTTATCGAGGCGTTATACTGCGCTGCTTTTGACGCGATGGATAGGTTTTCGCTCAAATTATCAAAGATCAATGAGAACTTTGTTTTGAGCCATTTTTTTCAATGTTGTGCAGAAATTGAAGAAATGTTAGCCATTTTGAGAAGCAAAATCTGGGAGTGTGAATGTGATGCGTTTGGTCCTAGAATTGGGCTACTGGTAAACAGTGACCATATTAACGAAGCAATTCAGAAAAATATACTGTCAATAACCCTCAAACTTAAGAATGATCCTCAAATAATATGCTGCTTGAATAAAATTCTAGAAAGCCTATTACTTTCGCCAGGGGTTCAGTTTAAAGTCATCCAATTTTTTTATGTAGTAAAGCTATACTATATGCAAGATGATGAATTCTCATCTGAAACACCATCTGAAACGGATAATTTGACCATAGAATGTTTGTCTGTTGTTGAAAATCTTATTGATGCTTGTGAGAGCCCTGATGAAGTGAGTAAATTTCGATTGCCCAGGATGCTCTTGACCACTATACAGGGGAAGTTACTCGTTGCTGAAAAAGTATCTGAAGATAATGACAGTTCAGAATCTCTCGATAATTACCATCCGCACATTTATCAATTTAAACATCCGAGAATAATAATAGATAAAATGAAATCAAAACTTAAGGAAAAGCTGCACCTGGATTCATCTAAAGATTTAGAAACTGATGATTATTGGATTGAGTTTTGGAAATATTGCTACGAGGATAACATAGGAAATTTGCCAGATATTCTATTATGTATATATGAGGCCTTTATCGATCCACTCTCTTAAACAAAAACTGCTACTCTTGCTTTATATTTTGGGTTTTTTAGCATCTGGGACTCTTACAGGGTCTTTAGCCTTTCTCTTCGTACTTTCCTGTTTAGTCTTCTCTAATAAATCTGCAACCCTAGTTTCAATATGGTTTAAAAACTCTTCTTTCACCTCACCAGATTTGATCAAGTCGTAGTTGAATGGATCAGAGAGTTCTGAAGTCTCATTTTCCACATTTATACTTTCATCAATCACAGAATGGATCATCCTTGCATCAATTTGTAACTTGGCACCCTTATTACTTTTCAAATTGAAAAAATTCTCCTCCAGTAACTTATAATCGGTGAAGATATTAGCGAAATTATCCGGCGTGACTTCAATAGGAAATCTATCCTTAAAAAAGTTTTTTGGATATCTGAAATCTTTGTCGACAAGTTTTTTATACTCTAAACCACAATATATGAGAGATAAAGCGATGAAAGTGAAACCGTCACACAATAAAGAAACGGGTTGGGTGACAGCTTGCACCATAAAATTTCTTGATTCTTGTAGAATTTTTGGAAAAGCTTTCTTGAAATTTTCTGGCAAATTGTGATCCCTGTTGAATCTATAATAGCCGCTGAATACTTCTTCAATTAACTCCTTTGGATTACCAATATTTAAATCGAATCCAAATAAACACAAGATTTTTTTTTCATTTGTCACTAACTTATCTCTGAATTCCCATTTCAGTTTATCGATATTTGTTCGACTTTTCAAAGACGGTACACTTTGCATTAAAAAATCACAGGTAGCCTTAACATAGGCCTCTATGGGCCTATTATTCTCCATCGTTTTGCATGCAGTCACCAGAATCCCCTGTGATATATGTATACATTCGGTTATCGTCGTTGGTATTCCATATACAAACCAATATCTATAGAAGAGAATGCACGATGCTGTGTAAGTGTGATCAAAGAGGTTCAGTTTTTTCTTAAGTGTGTAGAAATACATCAAACATTTTTCCATATTTTTCTTCATTTCCAATGCTATCGGTTCATTAGTCCCTATCTTTTCGATAATATCTTTGCACTCAAAAACCCACCGGTTTTCTGGAGTTTCTATCAGATCTGGCCACAGGGTCCTTGCGTTAAACCCACTCGATGCTGGTGGTGGTGATGCATTAGTCGTTGGCTTTGGTAAAACTAGAACTTTATTTACGTCACCACTTGAAGAAGTAGCAGACATTACTTTGGTGTGTGTAATTATATGCAAAGAATATACAATATTTTCTGTAAAGGAATGATTACAACTCCCAATTTTACGTACTTGTAATAAAAGTAATGATTCTTTCAATTGCTTTTCTTCTTTTCTTGAAAACTAAGAAATGAAATTTCACGGGTGACCTAGGTCAAAAGAATATGTTGGATAGGTTATGAAAATAAGAGTGCTAAACGACAGATAGGTCAAAAGAAGAAAATATAGGGTTATATCCGGCTTTTATTTCTTGGGATAGGGCTTAACAGAAACTATTAATAGGGGAATAAAGATTTTATATATAAATAGACATGATATACACTGAGATAGTGATGATTTCCTTCTAAATCTTCGAGAAATTTCCAGAATTTTGGGGCAATATATTGTTAGCTGAACTTAAACTCGTAAAGAAAAAAGAATGGCGGTTGCAATTAAAAAGGAAAAGACAAAATTTGCTCCTGTTAAGGAAGTTTTATCTGAAAAGGATCATAATAATTACACTAAATTCCAGGATACATCTAAATTGGAATGGTTTTGTAGGACGTCAAATCACAAAAAATTCAAATCACATAGCTTGTTGAAAGCAGTAAGAAACCCAACGGAAACAAGGATAGAGACGCAGACTCTGTATTTTACGGATCTCACCAATGACAAATGTGGATTTATCCAACTATTATATTCAAGTATTATGGGGGGTATATATAAAGGATTTCAGTTAAATTTCAAAGTATTCAAAGCTAGTAGCGGGGAGGACTCTGAAGAGAACATTGATATATGGGAAAGCTTCAAAATTGATAATATCAAAGATTTCGATACATTGAAAGTAGAATCGGACAATGTAACTTTTCATTTTGTGCCTCTGAAAGATTCTTCATCAGATGGGTTTGCTCAGTTGTTAATTAAGATAGACATTCCAAAGGGAAGCACAAACTGTTTGCTAAAGGATTTGAAAGTTGACATGACCGTAAATCTACAAGAGGGATTTATAATAAATCCAGATGGCTCCAACTACTACCTTGATAAGAGCATAAGCTTAGAAGAATTGACTAAAAGAGACTCTTCCAGTACGTCTAGAAGGATGATCAGACATGTATTTGTTCCTAGAGGGTTTTGCAATGGCACTATATCATACAAAAAAAACGATACACTTGTAAAACTAGACCTGAAAGACACGCCTATGTTATACTTAGATGCCGTCCAGGGGCTGATACCTAATAAGGCGGCAAGCAAATGGAATTTTCTTTGTTTCAATGGTAAGAAAAGTTCAATGATGTGTATTGAATTTACCACAACAAAAGAATACGGCAGTGCTACAGTGACTATATGGGCGGTTAGTGATAAAGACAAGATTTTGGAGGTAGGATCAAGTGTGAACGATCATGCGGTGAAGTTCCCATCCACACAAGAGGATAAGCAAAATGGTTGGAAATATCCCACATCTATTGCATTCCCTCGCGGCTTTGAAGAATCTAATCTAAGATTAGTCAATAGATATGATATAATGAGTGAGCTGCCTGCTTTCATTAGGTCAATTGCTGAAAATTTAGCAAACATGAAGCCTTTTATTTACCAATTCTGCCAAAGATCAAAATTCGACGATGATGAAGGAGTTTCCATCATCGAAAGTACGTTTATTAACTGAAAGAATAAACTCCTGCTATATGTATATTTTTTATAATTGCAAGAATATTATATCTATTATGTAAGTAGGTAGGTTCATATACATATATATGCATATATATTATAGACTGATTAATAATTTTTTATCATCTTCGAAGATAAGGAGTATTCCAATTGGGCAATGCTATTTCTTGATCAAGGTCTTGTTTTTGTTCCGGATGCTTGTAAACAAAACTTCTTATCAATTTGGAAGGCTTATAAGATGAACTGTGACCGCTAATCGTATCTTTAGGAAGTTTGATTTTCTCTTCAGATTGCAAGCAGGCCAAGCTCCACGCAAACTTATATGAAAAAGAACATTCGCTATAGTTGAAAATTGCCTCAATGCCATTTACCTGCTCAATTCTGAAGAGTAGCCACGGTTTCGATATTTGGTACGGAATAAAGTCATAACCTAGCAATACTAAATCCCCATTGATACAAACATCTGAGTCTGTTCTATCAATGGTCTTCAACTCCAGGGGGAGGTGTGTCGTTCCGGTACCTTCAAAAATTTGTTCATTGTACAACCTAGGAAGATGCCCTAAATTAATACAGTACGTCCCTTCAGATGTTATCAGTTCATTAATATAGCCTGCACTTGCCACGATCTGCTTCGGCCCATAGTTGCATATGCCTATTTCTGTAATAATTTTCGGTATGTATCTGGCAACGTGCGCATTTTTCACATAAAACCAAACGTTCACTGGTGTAGGTTCGTCTTTCCTTCTGGACCAAAAGTCAACCGGTATTGCAGTCAACGACTGCATGAGAGTTCTCTCCTTGGGCCGATTACTAAAGCTACTATTGGAATCTTCCGTGCTTAAACTCTGATATTTTTTGTTGTATTTGTGCCATTCTATATTGATTATTTTTCCAGGATATTGCAGTGCATTGTATACTATATACCATGAATCAGCGATGTATTTCGTCTTACACAACAAAACGTTAGAGCCTGGTTCTGCCGTATCTTGAATGATTTCTCTAGCATACTGCCGAAGCGGATCCAAGCTTTTGACGTAGAGACACAACGAAGTTTTGATAACGGTCCATATATAGTTGTCCTGAGCTATCCATGCCAAGCTCTTCTCCTTGTAACTATGGTTATGCAGAACGTAAAAGTATTTGTTAACAGCACGAAGTTCATTCGGCACGTATTCTAGTAATGATAGATGGATCTCCAGTGGTAAATCCATCAAGCTCCGATCGCTCTGATTCATCTCTTGTGTGCACACTTTTTCTTCTTTGCGCCAAAGGGCATAGTAAACACAACAAAGAGAAGACAACGGCAAAAAATCTTTGAAAAGTTATCTCGCCTCCTAGTGTTGACGTTTTTATGAGGTATACTCCTGGATGGATCTTTACGTTTGAGATGGCCTCTGATATGAAATCGAGTACGCAATAGAGGGGCAGAGACTTCAGAAAGCAGAAAAAAGAAAAGAACGAAAATTTCAAGTATTGTTCCGATTTTTCCGTGTGGGGTTCGGATACCTAATTATTCCGTAATGCGATTGAAAGGTAAACTATGCTAAGAGTCTGCTAGCACACGATCCTAGGTATACCAGGCAAACCTTCAAACGTCAGTTATTGGGAGTATTTGTATTACTGCGAAGAAGGTACACTATTAATAATAAACTATGTATAACCGTTACCCGTACGGAAAGGAAAATCGCATTACACGAATTGAGACTGCTATAGGTTGCCCTGCCGGTCGTTTCTTTTTTGTTGGAATTATTATTTTTTTTTTTCATCTCATCACTAAATTGATTTGAAGTGCTACTAGGGAAAAGAGACTACAGAATAGGTGTTTTCCATGTTTGGACTTTTGGCCTTTCAAGTTCTTTAATCAGCTTGCTGTAAGTATTTGTAAAAGCATTGGTAATCTTTGAACACATTCGAAACACTTGCTATAAGAAACGACTAGAAAACAGGAACTCTTCGAAAGGCTATATTAGTTACTGCATATTTATTACATTCCTTCCTTCCCATAATTCCGGCATAGGAGAAACCTATAACTATTTTTTTTAATTTTTGGTGAGCTTCATAAGCAACAACCGCATTGAACCTAGTAATATTCATTCAACGAAAGTCATTTCAAGCTTGTTAAAAAAACAAACTCAAAAAAAGAAACAATATAAAAACAAAAAGAGAAATACTCGGCAAAGTGAGAGCAGAACATAATGGTAGGCAAGAAAAGTCCTCGAAAAAGTACGGTGAATCATAGCACACATTCTGGTAAGCTACCAGCAAATATTAAAAGACTCATAAAAAAGGGTGAAGTTTGTTCTACGCCCAAGCAGTCACCTCCCATGCTAGGGACAACAAGGCCAAGAAGATTTAGCCTTATATACTCTTCAGAATCATCTTTGAGTGACGTGTCTGATTCCGATAAAAGTAAAAGTGCGAATTTACATAGAAATAAGAAAAAGGCGAAGAATGTTTCCAATAATTCTCAAGGCAAAAAGAGTAAACTTATACAAAGACAACAAGACTATGATGATGAGGGAACACAGTCTTCAGACTACCGCGCCATAACGGATGAAGGAGAGAGCGAAAACGAAGAAGAAGAAAGTGAAGACGACGAAGACGACGACGGGAGTGATAGTGATAGTGAGACAAGTTCAGACGATGAGAATATTGACTTTGTTAAATTGACAGCCCAAAGAAAGAAAAGGGCCATGAAGGCGTTATCTGCCATGAATACCAATAGCAATACTCTCCACTCATCTCTTGAGAATAGTAATAAGAATGAAGCAATAACAATGTCCTATCGAAAAGAAAAAGAGGAAGAGGAGAAAGAAAAACACCAACAACCAAAGAAAAAAGAAGTAAAAAGTCCAAATACCACTACTACCCAACAGGCACTGTCGTTTAAATTCAAAAGAGAAAGTGACGGCATTAGTTTTGGTAATGGTAGTGGGGATTATAATGAAGACATCGGTGAAGAAGTGTTGGACTTGAAAAACAAAGATAACGATGATCAAGAAGAAGGAAAAGTAGGCCCTAAGGCCACGCTAAGTAATAACGATGAACTACGGTTTCCCAATATTTCAGAGTCAGATGAATCGGAGTATGATATTGATCAAGATGCATATTTTGATGTAATTAACAATGAAAACTCCCATGGAGAGATCGGTACAGATTTAGAAACAGGGGATGATGATCTTCCGATATTGGAAGAAGAAGAACAAAATATTGTTTCTGAGCTGCAGAATGACGATCAACTGTCGTTTGATGGTAGTATACATGAAGAAGGATCTGACCCGGTAGATGATGCTGAGAACAAATTCTTACAAAATGAGTACAACCAAGAAAACGGATATGATGAAGAAGATGAAGAAGACGAAATAATGTCTGATTTTGATATGCCATTTTACGAAGATCCAAAATTTGCCAACCTTTATTATTATGGTGATGGTTCAGAACCAAAGCTATCCTTGAGTACCTCTTTGCCACTAATGTTAAATGACGAAAAACTATCTAAACTGAAAAGAAAAGAGGCTAAAAAACGCGAGCAAGAAGAAAGGAAACAAAGGCGAAAGCTTCATAAAAAGTCACAAAAACCCAGTACAAGAACAACTTCCAATGTAGACAATGATGAATATATTTTCAATGTTTTCTTTCAATCTGATGATGAAAATAACGACAATAAGTCCGAGAAAGGCAAGCACAAATCGGACCAAAGTGGTATCAGACATAAAAATAAAGGCCTGAATATAATAAAGTCAAATGATAATTTGGAACCATCAATCCGTAACCTTGGCTTGAACTCCGGGAAATATAACTCTTCTGATGATGAGTATGATAACATTTTATTAGATGTCGCGCACTTGCCTTCTGATGATGAGAATAGTCACTCTGAAACATCCAATGATTCTGACACAGATGAGGAGTTGAGAGCATTAGATTCAGACAGCTTGGATATTGGCATGGAATTAAATGATGATTACGACGAAGACGACGATGACGATTCCAGCGTAACGAATGTATTTATAGACATCGATGATCTAGATCCAGATTCATTTTACTTTCATTATGACGACAGTGATGGGTCTTCTTCTATCACAAGTTCCAATTCCGAAAAAGAAAATCTCGATGAATCGAAGGATTGCAAACATGATCTCCTAGAGACTGTCGTGTACGTTGATGGCGAGTCTACAGATGAAGATGACAATCTACCACCCCCAAGTTCAAGGACGAAAAATATCGGCTCAAAAGCAAAGGAAATCGTAAGTTCAAATGTTGTTGGGCTACGTCCCCCTAAACTAGGTACCTGGGAGACTGATAACAAGCCCTTCAGTATCATTGATGGTCTCTCTACCAAATCACTATACGCTTTAATCCAAGAACACCAACAACTTCGCGAACAACATCAAAGAGCTCAAACCCCTGATATAAAAAGGGAGGGAAGCGCCAGTGCCAACAATGGCACCATTAATGGCGATGAATTGACACTCAATGAACTATTAAACATGAGCGAATTAGAGGATGATTCGCCATCCCACACAGATGATATGGAGAATAATGGTAGTCACAACAATACGGTCAATAACAAAAGTACAAATGGCCATGCTGCAGATTGGTATGAAGTCCCTAAAGTTCCTTTATCTGCGTTCAGGAATAAGGGTATTAATGCCTACGAAGAAGATGAATATATGCTTCCAGCGAACTCTAATAGAAAAGTCCCCATTGGATATCTTGGTAATGAAAGAACACGGAAGAAAATTGATAAAATGAAAGAGTTACAACGGAAGAAAACTGAAAAAAAAAGGCAGTTAAAGAAGAAGAAGAAGCTTTTAAAAATAAGAAAAGAAAGGGAAAAGGCAAGGAAGGAGCAAGAAACCATGTCTCTGCAGCTGGGAATCAATGTTCATGATACTCACGATAACGACAATAATAGTCATAGTGATATGTACACCGGTACAGATTTTACGACCAATGAAAATACTCCTATGGATGGCCTTCCCTCTCATACACCCGATGATGCGTCATTATTATCTCGTAATGTTGATCTTACTGTGGGCAGCAATACAAGAAAAAATTCAACAAAGAGTGTGGGCTTGGATGAAATACATGAGATTTTGGGTAAAGACGAGAATGACTTGCTACCTGTAGGTAATATAAACGATTATGATACGCACGACAGCCATGCCATTGGAGATACTGATGCTGACATCCTAGCATCGTTGACCGCTCCTGTGCAATTTGATAATACGTTAAATCACGAAAACAGTAATTCTATGTGGAGAAGAAGACAAAGTATGGTCGAAGCAGCGGCGGAAAATCTTCGTTTTACTAAAAATGGTTTATTTAGTGAGAGCGCTTTAGCAGATATCGAGGGGATTATGGGTAATGATGCCAACCATTCATTCGAGTTCAATGATGTTTTACAATGAGCCGTTTGCGTTCGTTTTACTTTGTTATGATTATTGCTGCCAATGAGTGTCTTTAAATCTTCCATATATCATCAGTACCCTTCATTTTACTTTCCTGCTTCAGATTTCACTTTATCGTGGGTTGAAAAGTGTGACATGTTATTCTTTTACATTTATATGCATATTTTATAGAAAAATTATTAATATTTTTTACTGGTACAATTCCATCAAATTACGTATACGATCAAATAAGCTTCACGGCTCCTGCATCTGATCGGCTGGTTTACTCCCTAACTCAGATTAAGATGATAGCCTCATCTCATCTTGTTATTACGATACAAGTTCAAGTTTCATTTCGTGTGAAACGACTGAAAATTTTCTGAAAACCTCAGCTCATCGCTAAAAAGTCGAATAGCAGTGTACTGTTAAAGGTGAAGTCTAACAGATTAGAATTCTCAAGGGCAGTAACTTATACCACAATAAATTATGGATCTAAAAACCTCATTCAAAGGTGTCTCATTGAACCCCATTTATGCAGGAAGTAGTGCCGTTGCCACTGTTTCAGAAAATGGTACGATACTAGCTACTCCAATGCTAGATGAAATCAACATAATTGACCTTACCCCAGGTTCCAGGAACATTATACATAGGATCTCTAATGAAGATGAGCAAGAAATAACTGCGCTAAAATTAACTCCAGATGGACAGTATCTTACATATGTTTCTCAAGCCCAACTTCTAAAAATCTTCCATTTAAAGACCGGAAAAGTTGTCAGATCAATGAAAATATCCTCCCCATCATATATCCTCGATGCAGATTCTACTTCGACGCTTTTGGCAGTCGGTGGGACCGATGGTAGTATAATTGTTGTGGATATTGAAAATGGTTACATTACTCATTCTTTCAAAGGTCATGGTGGTACCATTTCTAGCCTGAAATTTTATGGTCAATTAGATAGTAAAATATGGTTATTAGCGTCAGGTGATACTAATGGTATGGTTAAAGTTTGGGATCTTGTTAAAAGAAAATGTTTACACACATTACAAGAACATTCTTCCGCTGTGAGAGGGTTGGATATCGTTGAGGTACAAAATAGTGATGAACCATTCTTGAAATTGCTTTCTGGTGGCAGAGATGACATTATCAATATTTGGGATTTCAATATGAAGAAAACATGTAAGTTAATAAAAACCCTGCCAGTAAACCAACAGGTAGAGTCATGCGGATTTTTGAGGTACCATGATGATAAACACTTAATATATACAGCAGGAGGAGATGCCATATTTCAGTTAATTGATCTCGAATCCGGTATTATGATCAAAAAAACTAATAAACCTATAGAAGAGTTATTCATTATTGGTGTACTTCCAATAGTAAGCAGTTCGAAGATGTTTTTGGTGATGTCTGATCAAACATTGCAATTAATAAACGTGGAAGAAGTCATAAAGAGTGAAAACGAGATAATAGAGGTTTCTTCGACTATTGCTGGGAACCATGGTATCATTGCTGACATGAGATTTGTTGGTCCGGAGCTAAACAAACTGGCATTGGCTACTAATTCACCATCGCTAAGAATCATACCAATCCCCGATCTGGCAGGCACCACAGCTTCATTACCGTTGGATGTCGAAATTTATGAAGGTCACGAAGATTTATTAAATTCACTAGACGCTACTGAAGATGGGCTATGGATTGCAACTGCCTCGAAAGATAATTCTGCTATCGTTTGGAAATATAATGAGAACACCAGAAAGTTTGAAGTTTATTCCAAGTATATTGGTCATTCGTCTGCCGTAACAGCAGTCGGATTGCCAAAAATAATGCCAAAGGGATATCCCGAATTTTTATTGACAGCATCCAATGATTTGACTATCAAGAAATGGAAAATTCCAAAACCAACTTTTCCTTTCGATGTTCAAACCATCAAAGTGTCCGAGTATACTCGTCATGCCCATGAAAAAGATATCAATGCATTGTCAATCTCTCCCAACGATTCCATTTTTGCTACAGCATCATATGATAAGACTTGTAAAATATGGAACCTTGAAAATGGTGAATTGGAGGCTACCTTGTCCAACCACAAGCGTGGACTATGGGATGTGACGTTTTGCCAGTATGACAAATTGCTGGCAACATGTTCTGGTGATAAGACCGTTAAAATTTGGTCATTAGATACATTCAGCGTTATGAAGACATTGGAAGGTCATACTAATGCAGTTCAAAGATGTTCATTTATTAACAAGCAAAAACAACTAGTGAGTTGTGGCGCTGATGGCTTGATCAAAATATGGGACTGCTCCAGCGGCGAATGTCTGAAAACTTTGGATGGTCATAACAATAGGTTATGGGCTTTAAATACTATGAATGATGGTGATATAATCGTAAGTGCTGATGCAGATGGTGTTTTTCAGTTCTGGAAAGACTGTACTGAGCAAGAAAAAGAAGAAGAACAGGAAAAAGCCAAATTACAGGTAGAACAAGAACAATCGCTTCAAAATTATATTAGTCAAGGGGATTGGACAAATGCGTTTTTATTAGCAATGACTCTAGATCACCCAATGAGGCTGTTTAATGTTTTAAAGAAAGCGCTCGGCGAGTCAAGATTGAGACAAGATATCAAAGAAGGCGAATCTAGCGTAGTTTTCAATGAGGAATTAGACCACGCAATTTCTACTCTAAATGATGAACAATTAATGTTACTAATGAAAAGATGCAGAGATTGGAACACCAATGCCAAAACACACACTATAGCGCAAAGGACTATAAGATGTATTTTAATGTATCATAACATAGAAAAACTAAGTGAAATACCAGGCATGGTAAAGGTAGTTGATGCAATAATTCCATACACTCAAAGACATTTTACAAGGGTGGATAATCTAGTTGAACAAAGTTACATATTAGATTACGCATTGGTGGAAATGGACAAGCTTTTTTAGATAGGTATGCCTAGATATTACCCCTAAAAAGATAGACATCAATATCATATTATTCTGTAAAGTAGATATATAAAGACAAAATGCATTAATAAAGCGGAAAACCTAATGCATAATAATAATTCGATGCACAGTTTGTTTGCTTTACAGATATTAGAGACTTTCGCGCGAAGAGCTCGTAGCTGAAAATTTGAAAGAAAAGAAAAAGAGTGAAAACTTTCATATGTTAGGATTAAATACCTGAACTTGAATTAAATATAGTAGCAACAGTACAAAGAGAACTAGCAACAGTATTATACAGAATGTCGGCAGGGGATATATCAGCTATAAATACCAAATCTGTCAAAAAAAACAGAAGGAGAAAGAAGAGAAGAACAGCAGACGTTTCATCATCATCAGAATCATCATCATCGGATTCATCATCAGACAATGAAAAGGAAGAAGTCAAAAAAGAATCCATCAAAGAAGAAGATAATGCGAATCATAAGATTGACCATGATTTCTCAAAGGATAATAACGAAGACAAAGATGATGACATCGAAATTGAAGTTTCCGATGTCGAGCTAACAGACGAAGAAAGTAAGGACATCAAATCAAACTCAAAAGAAATAATAGATGACCTCACCAAAATCTCTTTGAGGAAGATTCCAGAACCTTCAAGATCTCAGAAGAAAGATGTCTTCATGAATTCATCGAAGATTGCCCAAAACATCAAACTTTCAAGAGATGAATACAACGAGTTGGCAGAAAATTTCACACCGAAAGGGAATGACAAAAGCAAAATAAGAGAGGAATATTTAAATTTACTTTTTGAAAACTACGGTGATGATATAAATCGTCTTAGATCTGCCCCAGATTTCACGAATAAATCGTTATCCATTTTGGCAGATGCTTTGCAAGAAGGTATAGGGATGTTTGACATCGGCGAACTAGAATCAGTTTTGAAGAAAAAGGAAATAGAGAACTAAAATGAATCGTGTTATCTTTTAAATCCTGGCATATTTCCCCTAACAATATGTAGAGATGTACATTAATTGTTCGAGTTATCTTTCCTATTTCAATGAAGAATGACCCCAATTCAAGTTGTGTTTTATTCAGTATAACGTCGATTTCAGTATACAGCACGAGTATGCATATATTCAGTAGTTTATATAAATACAAAAAAAGAGTTTAAGAATAATAAATCGGAAAAGTTATCCATTCGTTAGGCAAAGGGGATATGGAAGTGAGAAAAGCAAAATGTAAAAAAGTTGGTTATGGAAGCAACGAAGCAGATCGAGAAAAAAGCGATGCACTATACAGATATGCCTAATACGGGGTCATTTGAAACCGTTCATTGAAAGATAAGAGAATAATTTAAAATTCATTAATATAAATAAATTTGAAGAAGAGAATATAGAAACAAATTAAAGCAGTAAAAGAAATATATGTTGAGAAATTCAGCCTTGGCCCAAGCGTGGAAAAAGCATCTTACTCTTAATTCCCTTACCGTAAGTATGTATAGTTTTATTACTTTGCACTTAACCCAGTAATTTAACGAAGAACCAAGCTGCACCTGCTGCTACACCACCAACGGCGACCATTTCAACACCTTCTGTAACTTTCTTGGAGGTCGAACTACCACTACCCATGGATAATTTTGTCTTTGCATAACCGAACCAGAATAGTGTTACAACCATGACTATAATAGAGTAAATGAGACCTGTGCCCACGTCTGAGACAAAAAAATATGGTAATAGTGGTACTAGCCCACCAAGTAGATAACCGCCACCAATCGTAAGTGCACTGACTAGTTCTCTATTTTCTGCAGGTTCATCTAGACCCCTACCGTACCTGATAATAAAGTCTACCATTAGTTCAGGTGTTCTTTGCAAATCTTTGATAAACGAAACAATCGTTTCATCCGAGAAATTAGGATTAATCTCTAATAAAATGTCTTCAATTTCTCTGTTAATTAAATTAGAATTATCATAAAATTTCCTTTTCTCCTTCTTTACTTCAGCATGATAATAGTCAGACTCACTCTTTGCTCCTAGATAGCCACCAAGGCCCATAGAGATCGCACCTGAGATCAGTTCGGCAAACCCACCTGTAATGACCAATTTTGCATCACCAAGTGACGATAGACCGGCTGTTAGCGCAAAGGGAACAGTCAAACCATCGCTCAGTCCGATAATCAGATCGCTGATAACACGAGGGTCCACTGATTGGAAGAATCCTACGTCAGTCTTTTCGTTCTTCGAGCCGCTATCGTCATTCCCATTATCTTTTCCTACCGATATCGGCGAGTTTTCCAGATCTTGTGTTTCATTTCTATCATAGATAATATCTGAGCTAGATGAAGATGTGTTATCATGTCTTGGACTATTATTATTGTTACCTCTCAGCAAGGGGGTCGATTCAGACCCCCCAAATTCTGAGGTTCCAGCACTACCTTTGGCTTTCTGTATGAGAGTCACCACTGCGTTCTTTAGTGCTACAATGGACATGATATTTGTGTGCACGAAATATGGGAGGACAAAAAATTATTTCTTCGTTCAATATACCACTAAAAAAGAAGAATTTAAACACTTTGTTCTGTTATGTTTCTGTTCTATAAACTTAAAAAAGCAAAAATCGAGGGTGATGATGTCCTTCTTAAATTGGTTATTTGAATTTTTTTATTTTGTATCAATTTTTCATACTTAATCTTAATTTGCATCTTCATTGTGAGACTTGCGGGCTACCAAAAAACAAAAAATGCGGGTCACGAAAGGGGTACTGAGCCAATGAGAAATGAGTACCTTAGTAATATTCGTGCGAAGCGCGACATGATTGGCCTAAGCAAGAAAAACTATCAATATGTAAAAGTGTAAAAAGTTATATTAGAGATTAAGTTACATTAGTAATTGAAATTTGACTAGAATGGAAAGAAAAGGAGGTAAACAAAGTATAGAAAGTGAAATTAAAACTAGAGTTAGGGAACTAAAACAGGATGGAAAATATCAAATGACTGTGGCTAACGGCTACTTTTTTTCTTAAATAGCTTAGTGAAAAAACTGGACTTTTTGTGCTTCGTGGGAATAGCATCAGCCTGTATTGTCTTAGTAATATTTGTTGTGGTGACCATTGCTGGTTGGGGCACGACAGGGGTATCAGTATGTATGGTAGGTGATGTGGTCGGCTCGACGATGGACAATTCATTTGTTGTCGAGGATGTTGTGGGATCCGTGGCGTTTTCTTGACGCTGTGGGGTTTGGTCCTGTAAAAGCGAAGAAGACTTTATAGTTTCTTGTTGTTCTGGTGACCTCGTTCTCATTGTCGACTCTACTTCAGGGGCTGGCATGTTGCTCTGACTTTGTCCATTTGAGTACGAAGGTGAATCTGCAGTATCTGGATTCGTTGTTACGCCACGGTCTGAAGAAGACCTTGCCATAGACACACCTTCCGAAGTGGACGTAGCCCGGACATCTTCTTCAGGGTTCTGATCGACTGGAGCTTGTGGGGTTTGGTCCCTCTTGTGCTGATAACCGTAATTTTCTTGAGAAAACTGTAGCACCTTATCGAACATGGTCTTAAACTTATTCTTGGAAGAGCCTCCTGTTTTTGTCTTTTGCAATGGAACAGGCTCGTATTCATGCACTTCACTCTGGACTGGAATTTCCAAATCCTCTAAACAATGTTTATTAAGGGAAACATCTCTAGTGGATACAGAAAGACCAACGTCGCTATGACTAGGTTTAGCCGCCACATGGATATTATTGGCCGTTTCAGGTTGAATGCCATGGGAATTGTAATATCTAGCTTGTGCAATTTTCAAAGCTTGATCGTACATCTCTTTATCTGTTAGCGCCGGATTTGCATTTCGGGGTTCTGGCACTGGCGCCACCACGTTTTCCAAATGTGAATGTGCAATGACCGAGTGGCCACTGCCCTTATTATTCCTATGGAAAAGAGCGCTCGTAAACCTTTTGGGTTGTACCTCTACATCAGATTTAACAGGTTGAGTTGTGTTTGTGGGAGAATCATTACCACCTCTCAGTGTCATATTTTGGCCCATCTTACTTTTCCTGTATTTGTTGCTTCCAAGTGGGGTCGATACATTACTCGATGGAGCATCCGTGTGGTAAACGTTTCTTTTGGCAACTTCTAGGGCCTTCAAATACATTTCTGCCTCGGTTAAGGGTTTCTTTGCCTCTGTTTCTAAATTTTTACCCACAGGCTGTCTTTTCTTCCTTCTTGTCGTCGATGCTTGCTTCCTTTTATTATGAATATATTTATTACTGGGTTGATTGGTGGGAGGAATATAATCTAATGCATCACTGAAGTTGGATAAACTGCTTTCTTCTTCAAGGGGCATAACGTCCGTAGAATACTTATGATGAAAATACGATCCAGGCGGGAAATCTGGTTTTTCCACCCTTACTTCAGAATCATCTGGTACACGATTATTGTTAGTTGAATAATATAAATTTTCGTTATCCGTCTCATTTTCCTCCATTATATCATGGATATTATCACTGGCTTGTTCCTCTATGATGTCGTCATCTTGTAGCATGTAATTTTCACTGAATTCATCGAAGTGACGTTGCGAATCCCCCAATGGAACTAGATTCTTAGTCGTAGTGGTTGTTTCTACATATTCATACCCATTTATTTTCTTTATTGTCTTTTTCGTAATCGATTGAGTCCTTCCTGACGGGTCTGTCACCTGCGTAGTCTTAACGGTAATGGAGTTAGCTCTTGAATCAGTGCTGTTACCAACCGCGGCCTTGATCTTGCCGTAATTTTTTCTGACATTAGTGCCTGATGTCATTGAGTTCATGCGGCTTCCATTACTGGTATGACAGGGTGGATGTAAATGATATTCCCCACTTCTCTGCGACCTTAGCGAGTACGTCTTTTGCGAGCACTGCTTAGCTGCCACCTTGGATGATGGCGGAACTGCAGAAGACGCGGAAAGCCTTCTCCCTGTCGATTTCACTGAGCTTCTTTGTTTCGATATTGGGGGTGCATGGCTCACCAACGAACGCGACCTTGAGTAACTGATTCGATCCGGTGATGCGGCAGAAGCAGCAGAGGCAGCTGCAGCAGACAACTGAGAACTTTTGTTATAATCTTCATGGTTCTGATAGTAGTAATCGTACCTGGACAAGTCTGGCACCCTCCTATCTCTTTTAGCAAAACCAAACACCATTATAAACTTTCTTGGTCAACAGGCTGTCCTTGTTTATCTAGTATTCTACTGAAAAGCAAAGCGTGAGCAATCAATATAAGCAATAAGTACTGAACGCAACTATCTAATACAAATATAATACCAGAAGAATAGATCAACACCAAACTAAGCGATATATTATAGTATAAGTCCTTGATTTTACTCTTTTCGCTCTTAATTTCTCCCCTCTTCTCATCCATTCGCTTCATTTATGTTTTTATCTTCTTCTTTTCTTCTACACGGCAAATGTCCGAGACTAAAAAAAAGGGGCCTCAGCCATTAAAGGTTTTTCAAAGGCACTTTTAATAGTGGTGTCAAACAAGGGAAGGTTGAAGGGAAATAAAAGCTCTGAGAAGCTAGAACCAACATAGTGACGATGAGTGAAACTGAAAATAACTCAGAGTATTACAAGCAGGCGTTAGAAGAGTACAAAGAGGTTCAAGAGGACGAAGACCCAGATGTGTGGGACACGAGAATCTCGAAGACTGGATGCTACGTAGAAAACCTTGCATTACAGCTGTGCCATGCTGAGACAGGGGACTGGAGGCAGTGCTTTAATGAGATGACATTATTTAGGAAGTGCTGGGAACAAAATGGCAATAGGGAGCGCGTAAGCACAGTAGACGTGGACGGGCCCACCGGTAATGGCTCGGAGGAAGAGAAATGAAATTACAATTATTTTGATGGATTTATGTATATAAATAGACCACTCCAGTGGTTTGTCAAGCTGTTTCCCTTTATAGAACATAATTATTGCGTTCATAGACGGCTTTTCTATGAGCTTCTAGAATAATTTTTCCGCTCCAGCCTGGAAAACGTTCGAACAGAAAATTCTATATATAAGTCGAATATCAGAAATATATACGAATCTGCACTAAATAAAAGTCGATAAAAGAACATTTAACGAATTACGAAGTAAAAATGACTAGACCCAAGACTTTCTTTGATATTTCTATCGGAGGCAAACCACAAGGCCGTATAGTGTTCGAATTGTACAATGACATAGTGCCTAAAACGGCTGAAAACTTCTTAAAACTGTGCAAAGGAAATGCTGGTATGGCAAAGACCAAGCCTGAGGTACCACTATCATACAAGGGTTCCATTTTTCATAGAGTCATTAAAGACTTCATGTGTCAATTTGGTGATTTCACTAATTTTGATGGTACCGGCGGTGAAAGTATATATGGTGAAAAGTTCGAGGACGAAAATTTTACTGTGAAACACGACAAACCATTCCTTCTATCAATGGCTAATGCTGGTCCAAATACCAATGGTTCTCAAGCTTTCATAACCTGTGTCCCTACACCTCATCTGGATGGGAAGCACGTCGTGTTTGGTGAAGTTATTCAAGGTAAAAGAATTGTACGTTTGATTGAAGACCAACAGTGTGACCAGGAAAACAACAAGCCAATGCGTGATGTAAAGATCGATGACTGTGGTGTGTTGTCTGACGATTATCAGGTACCAGAGGACGCGGAGGCCACACCAACGGATGAATATGGTGATAATTACGAGGATATTTTAAAGCAAGACGAGAAAGTGGACTTGAAAAATTTTGACACCGTGTTGAAAGCCATCGAAACAGTAAAAAACATTGGTACTGAACAGTTCAAGAAAAAGAACTACTCGGTGGCTCTAGAGAAATATGTTAAATGTGATAAGTTTTTGAAGGAATATTTTCCAGAAGATCTGGCAAAGGAACAAATTGCGGAAATAAATCAACTGAAAGTGTCTATTCCGTTGAATATTGCCATTTGTGCCCTTAAGCTAAAGGACTATAAGCAAGTATTGGTGGCATCATCGGAGGTGTTATATGCTGAAGCCGCTGACGAGAAGGCTAAAGCCAAAGCTTTGTACCGTCGTGGTCTGGCCTATTATCATGTCAACGACACTGATATGGCTCTCAATGACCTTGAGATGGCTACTACTTTCCAACCAAATGACGCCGCAATTTTGAAGGCCATTAATGATACCAAATTGAAGAGGAAACAACAAAATGAAAAAGCCAAGAAATCTCTCTCAAAGATGTTCTCCTGATCACTTGCATTATAAGTATGCTTATATACAGATATCAAATAGTCGTTCTGCCTCAATAAGTAAGTAAAAAAAGTACGTTGAAATTTCTATTATAAAAGCATTTTTTTTTTGGCACGGATATTTTCCGATGAGCTTTCACGTAATAAGAGAAAAAGTTAATGATTGCCTCAACTCCAGCAATTAAAGTACCATTTCGTTTATATCCGGAAAAGAAGTGTCAGCCAGGTCGATAATGCCGTCACAAGAATACTCAACTTTAATAGACATACCAGTGACAAAAGTACAGGTTGAACACTGTTCATATTCTTTTTGGTCCTCACTATATCCTAAATATGTACCCAAATCTATAGTGCTGAAATCATTACCAAAAAAATTCATTCAATATTTGGAACAAGATGGTATCAAGCTACCTCAGGAGGAAAACGTTAGGTCAGTCTACACGGAGGAAATAGTAAGAAATGAAGATAACGATTACAGTGATTGGGAAGATGATGAAGATACCGCTACCGAATTTGTCCAGGAAGTTGAACCATTAGTAGACTTTCCAGAATTGCACCAGCAATTGAAGAATGCATTAAACGAATTGGGTGCAGTCGCTCCCAAGTTGAACTGGTCCGCACCTAGAGATGCCACTTGGATTTTACCGAACAATACCATGAAGTGTAACGAAGTAAATGAACTCTACCTCCTTTTAAATGCATCCAATTATATAATGCATGATCTTCAAAGAGCATTTGAAGGCTGTGTAGACGGTAATGATATAAGAGGCTTAAAATATGACTTAGTCCTTAGGCAATGGAGTGATATGAACCCGGCATTGGAATTTCGGGTTTTCGTCAAAGACACTCATATTGTCGGGGCCACACAACGTGATTTAAATTACTATGACTATTTGGATGAGCTATCAGACACCTTCAAAGATCTTATTGATGAAATAGTTCATGACGTTGTTTTGCCCAAGTTTCCCGATAAAAGTTTCGTTCTCGACGTTTATATCCCGAGGCCTTTTGATAGAATCTTCATCATTGATATAAATCCGTTTTCCAGGAAGACAGATTCTCTGTTGTTTTCATGGAATGAGATAGCCACGATAACGCCTTCAAGGAATGGCGCCAGCGACGACGAAGATTATGAACTAAGGTTAGTAGCGAGACATAACACTGGTAGATTTGCTTCAAAAGAGCATTCCGAAAACCATGTCCCGCAAGATCTTGTAGAAGCTAGTTTAAATCCTGAAGCAATTCGGGAGCTTACCCAGAAATGGAAGGAATTGCTTTCACAACAGACACAGGAAGAAAGCAGTAACAGTGAGAATGAAGCCTAGATTTAAAGAACACGTTATAAATTATTTTCTTCTTCCTTTTACTCTACTACATGTTACTATAAAATATTTACATTGATATATATAAGCATTTGCCCGATAAGGTACGAAAAAAGGGCAACGCAATAACAAAAGTATGCGTGTACGAATAGTCAACAAAATCACCTCACCAGGTGAAACTTTCTTCTTCTAGTTCAACGTCAATCTTCAAGGAAGAATTTATGCCTTGCACAACTGCGTTTCTAAAATCGTCGTTAAAGGTTTCTGGCCCGCAGGAATAAAAGGTAATGTTTTTATTGTCTAGTTCTGAGAGTTTTATATCAGAGCGTACCAGCTCTTTTAGATCGGGTCTTTTGTTGAGGCATCTAACGGTGATTTCATTATCCTCCTTATCATCAAACTCTTTTGTACTAACATCTGAATTTGTGTCTTCAACAGTGGAACCAGTGAATATGACCGAAACTTCACAGTTTCTCTCCTTTAACCATTGTAACTCATTTTCAAACCATTTTAGGTGAGATAGGTCGTTAACAATCCAGTAAAATTTATGCCGCAATTGATCAGTAGATGGTAAACGTAAACATTCAACAAAGTGAGGATAAATAGCTGCAACACCCAAACCAGCGGCCACACCTACCAAGTTTCTTTTTATCTTAGCTATCTGTGGTACTGTTACACCATATGGACCTTCCAAGAATATTTTACAGTCAACAGTGCGATTTGGAGCACTGAGGACCTTCGACAATAAAACCCGAGTGATACCTTTGTTCGCCTTTACATACATGGTTAATTGATCTGGGTTCTTTGGGTCACGGTGCCGTTCCGATAATACAGTAAATGGGTGCGACTGGAAACTATAAAACCATGCACTTTTTGGTGATATGAAGTACATGTATGCAAAAGCTCCCACTTGGTATTTGAAAAATTTTGGTTTTTTTACTGAAATTTTAATGACATTGGAATCATCAGTGGTACTCAAAGTCGCAGTTTTCAAGCCACCATTCATAACGATCCTGACAATTCTGATGAATCTATCAAAGCATAAAATACCTGCCATTGACCAAATCCATCCCATCCAGCCCAAAGTATAGCAGTGATAATACATAGCAATAATGAACATAATATTCATAACTTTATGAATAAAAAGAAAAATTTCATATCCTTTATTTCTAAAGACCTTTTCACTTTGGAATACAATCACGGACATCAAGATCGTTGCTACTATTCCCCACCTAAAATAGAATTTGCTAACTAAACGTTGGTACACACCTCTTTTCACTCCAGATGCAGTCATAACAATCGAATGGACAACCGCCAACATAAAACAAACGTAGGCAGACCATTTGTGATAGTAGTTAAAAGTAGAAAATGAAAGGCCTGTTATCGGGATGAAGGGATTATTTCTTATTCCGAATAGATACACTATAGGAAAAAGAGCGATAGACATTAAATCTGCTCTGCGACTCACAAATGCCATGCTTCTTCTCCATCTAGGCCTACTATATGGGTGAGGAAACTTAATACTATGACCGAAACTGAGAGACAATATAGTCAAAACAACAAAGATTAATACAACAAGACCCTTACCTCTAGTTGGGAAATTAAATGGTAGACGCTTCCATAAATAAAAGGTCCGTTCATGGTAGTCTTTGTAAACGGACGGATAAATAAGTGACTTTTTAACAGAGTTTGGCATAATGTTCTTACCAAAAACCCTTTTCATGATGTTTAGTATAGTGGCAATAGTAAGCACTACTACCCAAAAGAAGACAAGACCCCAAGCACACCATTGAGAACGCATTAAATTAAGATGTGTACCATAACTCGTTTCGTAATAGTAATGGTAGGCTGTCTCGTTAGTCGTTAGAGGTTGGTTGACCAGAACCTTTTTATCGCTCTTCACAGGAGCTCTCAAATACTTTGAAGCGTTTAAATAAATACTTTTCATGTCTTCTAAGGTAAAAACCGTGGTACCCGAACATTGAGCAGCAAGTTTCATTAGGGTTTTGTCCAGTGTTTTGTTGGACTGGGTATTCTCATAGGCACATACAGTCACTGAGCCCAACCAATTGATGTTTTTGCAATAACAACTTTGAGATTTAGTACTAGAACATCCGAATTGGTATAGTGAGGCTTGAGAAACACACGAGGAACTTACAAGTATAGCGCTTGATTGCGCTGTAGCAATAAAAGATATAAATAAGCAGAATAACACACGGATTGCAACCATATTGGTTCAGTTCGCCCTTCCGTCGATGTGGATTAGCGAGATATTAGATGATTATGCTGTTATTTATGAAACGTACCGAACAGAAGAGAATCAGAACGTGAAAGAAAAGTAAAAGTCTTTGAAACTATCATGATTTAAGTATTGATTTCTGTATATTAATTACGGTAGTAGCAGGCACATCTAATTTGCAGAATTGTGAGGTAGCATTGAGGATCTTGAAATTGGGTGTAGTATTAAATCGAAGTTAAGCTGCCGTTATAAATTTACGATGAGCAAAAAAAAGGTGAGCAAAAATGGGCAAAAATGTTTGGGTTGGGTGTATATTCATACTAAGATCGACAACTCCAATGTTCTTGACAATTGTTACAGTCCCACTGGGCAGTAAAGATAGATTATATCGGCCTTTTCCTACTATTGTATCGCCGTTTACTATCAACTCCATGCTGGTACACTTTATATTTGCTTCTTATGTGCTCGTTCTACCACACTTTTACAGGCGTCACAAAAAAATGTCAAAAGCCTCGCGACGATCATAAAAAAAAGTGACAGTAGCAGCTAATGAGTGTGAATTAATAACAAGATACAAGACTAGCTGTGTATTGCACGTTTTTAATTAAGAACTCTTGCACAAAATACAAGATGAAGAATTTGATGTCACAACTGGTGGCGCTTAGTAGCTACATCGGCCTCACTGTCGGAGAGCTGTATAAGCCCAAAAACTCCATTCTCTGCTCCACAAATAAGCCTTGCCCCCCTGAATGGCCATGCTGTTCGCCGTATAATGAATGTGGGGCTGGTCCAATATGTGTTGGTGGCTGCAATGTGAGATCTTCCTTCGATGAAGAAAGCTGTGCACCTCTACCTGCTTTAGTGGCCAACTTAAAACTTGAATTTTCTAGCACACCAAAGGCTCCCAAATTTGTTGCAAACTATCAACCCAGGCCACCAATCAAAGAGGAAAATGGGCCAAATAAGGCAAATACCAAGGTGGGTGTGGTGGAAGGGGAGCTGAATTCCAAGAGGATCATACATTACGCAAAGTTCTTGGTCACTACGGATAATAACGAAGCAGAGAAAATGCTGGAAGATTTTGATTTCACACATAGCGGCTATACATCGATTGAAGCAAGTAGCGGAAATATTGTCTTGGCCATGCCAAAAAAAACTACCGGAAGTTTGATTTCATCGACTAGGTCGTTCCTATACGGTAAAGCAAGCGTGCGAATGAAAACAGCAAGGTCTAGGGGTGTAGTGACTGCGTTTGACTTGATATCCGCAATTGGGGATGAAATAGACTTTGAATGGCTGGGTAGTGACCTGATGATGACTCAGTTGAATTACTATTCTCAAGGGCATTTAGATTATACAAGAATGCAAAAATATCCCGTAGGTGCTGATACTTGGGCAACTTACCACACTTATGAGATTGATTGGGATCCGGATAGAATAAAATGGTATGTTGACGGTAAAATAGCACGCACTGTTCTAAAGAAGGATACGTGGGACCCCATTAATAAAGAATATAGGTACCCACAAACACCAATGAGGCTAGAAGTCGCCGTTTGGCCAGGCGGTTCGGAAGCTAACGGACCTGGAACGATAAACTGGGCCGGTGGCCTCATAGACTGGGAAAATTCGCCTGATATCATCAAAAAGGGCGAATTTACGGCCTACGTTGAACAAATCACTGTAACGCCGTACCAGAATAGATTCACCGAACAAGTACAGTTGTGTCTAAAGGGAAAGAAAAAGGCACCAACTATTTCCCAAAAGGATTTATCAAAAGTAGTTGTTTCATACAAAAGGCAAGACAGAAAAATTCATTATGACGAGGAGTCTCTTCAATGGGATTGTTTTGTCACCCCAAAGATTAATGATTGGCTGAGTTCTGGGAAACAGTCAAAAGTGTTACAGCAATAATGACTTACTGAGTCCCCGTTATGTAACGGATCCTATAATTCCCTGCATCAAGGCACGTCGTTACATATATCTATACATTCTTTAGAAAAATCTTCAACAAACACAAAGTGCACCTACATTAGGCATTTCTACTGTGACTTTTCTCTTTATGCACATAGTTACTATTTTCTGAATATCGCGATATTGTGATTACCCTGTATTCCAATATATCGCCGGGTAACAGAACGCGTTAATATTTTCTTTTGGGAGATTTCACCAACATAATAATAATCATAACAAAAGCTACAATATGCGTGATAGTAACTGGCTTACTTGTGTAAGGAGCCAACACATTATTATCCATGGGCGGAGAGATTATCACTTTGCAAGCGGGCCAATGCGGGAACCATGTTGGTAAATTTCTCTGGTCTCAATTGGCGAAAGAACATGCCATAGGCACTGATGGACTATCTAAACTTCCTGATTCCAGTACAGAAAGAGATGATGATACAAAACCTTTCTTCCGCGAAAATGGTAGAAATAAATTCACTCCAAGAGCGATTATGATGGATTCAGAGCCCAGTGTCATTGCCGACGTGGAGAACACATTTCGTGGATTTTTCGATCCGAGAAACACCTGGGTGGCTTCTGACGGCGCTAGTGCCGGCAATTCTTGGGCTAATGGGTACGATATAGGAACGCGGAATCAGGACGACATTCTGAACAAGATCGACAAGGAGATTGATTCTACTGACAATTTCGAGGGCTTCCAGTTGTTACACTCTGTGGCGGGTGGGACAGGCTCTGGACTAGGTTCCAATCTCTTAGAGGCACTGTGTGATCGATATCCTAAGAAAATACTGACGACATATTCTGTGTTCCCTGCACGGTCGTCTGAGGTTGTTGTTCAATCATATAACACCATTTTGGCCTTAAGGAGACTGATAGAGGATAGTGATGCAACTGTGGTGTTTGATAATGCTTCGTTGCTGAATATATCTAGTAAAGTATTCAGGAACCCGAACATCGATTTACAACATACGAATCAATTGATATCGACAATTATATCTTCAGTAACGAACAGTATACGGTTTCCCAGTTACATGTATTCATCCATACCCAGTATCTATTCCACGTTGATTCCTTCTCCCGAGCTTCATTTCCTAAGTCCTAGTTTCACACCATTTACATCGGATTATATTCATGACGATATAGCGCATAAGGGCCACTCGAGCTACGACGTCATGTTAGATTTATTGGACCCATCTAATTCGCTTGTCTCTACCGCGATGAATAACCCAACGTATTTCAATGTATATAACACAATAATTGGTAATGTGGAGCCTCGTCAGATATCGCGTGCCATGACTAAATTACAGCAGCGTCTTAAATTTCCCTCATGGTCTTCTTCGGCCATGCACGTTAACATCGGAAGAAGATCACCATACCTACCCTCACAACCTAATGACAATGAAGTTACTGGTATGATGCTAAGCAATATATCTACTGTAGTGAACGTCTTTGAGAATGCCTGCAACACCTTCGATAAAGTCTTCGCCAAGGGTGCGTTTCTGAATAATTATAATGTAGGTGATTTGTTTCAATCTATGCAAAACGTTCAGGATGAATTTGTCGAATCAAGGGAAGTGGTGCAGAGCCTTATGGAAGATTATGTGGCCGCAGAACAAGATTCATACTTGGACGACGTACTTGTTGATGATGAAAACATGGTCGGCGAGCTGGAAGAGGACATGGATGCCGACGGTGATCGTAACATAATATAGTGATCCTCTTATTCTTTAAAAATTCTCACCTTTACCAATTCATTTTGTAATGACACAGTCAATTATCAATATCAAAAACCGCTTCAGATGTATTATTCCCATTCATAAATTATATATTGTATTGTAATATCTATAAAGCTCTATACCTTTTTCATCATTGCATATACTGATAGCGCCTCTTTTCGGTTCCTGGACCCGAAGGGGTTGAAAACTGGAAAGTACTATTCAAAGTGGGATGAAAGGTGCACTCTATATTCTGTAACGCCGAACTAGCTTGATTCAACAACAGTCGTACAAAACTTAGTGATGGAATGTGTACTTTAGCAGAAGTATGTTTTTTGATTTATATATTATTTTTTCAATGAATGGAGACTAACGAGAATTATAAACAATACTTATATTCAGGTTTATACCATAATAGAGGGCGCTGAACAGGAATGTCGAAGAGGAGATTTTGCTAATGCAAGAACAAAGTACCAAGAAGCCATTGAAGTATTAGGTCCACAGAACGAAAATTTATCTCAGAATAAACTAAGTGATGACGTTACGCAAGCCATTGATTTACTGAAACAGGACATTACAGCCAAAATTCAGGAATTAGAGCTTTTGATTGAAAAGCAGTCACTAGAAGAAAATAACATTGGGATTGTTAACAACAACATGCTTATTGGATCCGTCATTTTAAATAACAGAACCCCGATGAATGGAATAGGAAATACAAGAAATTGGGATGATTCAGAATACCAGGACACGTTAAACCCCATTAACGATCCAATTCTCATGTCAATTTTAAATCGTTTACAATTCAATTTGAACAATGATATGCAGACGAAAGTGGAAGCAGGAAAAAACTCTAAAAGCTTGGAAATGAAGATCAACTTGAGACTGGAACAATTCAAAAAAGAGTTAGTGCTCTATGAACAGAAAAAATTCAAGGAATATGGCATGAAAATTGATCAAGTTACGAGAGAGAATAAAAAACTGTCTAATGAAATTGGACGACTAAGGGAGCGTTGGGACAGCTTAGTAGAAAGTGCAAAGCAAAGAAGAGATAAACAACAAAACTAGGCGAGAAAATTTGATTTCTCTGTGCAATATAAAAAGTCTCAGGTCATATTTGGATTTGGTTAGAAATCGGATTTAATTCTTTATCTACTACAAACACCAATCACTTAAAGAATAGCGCATGTAGGTCGTATCTCTCACTCTGAAATCGGCCTTTACTGAGGAAACCTGTCCGATTGTTGTCGAATGTGATCCGATAGAAAGAAGGCAAACGTCAACTGGGTCAGACTTCGTGGTACTAATATAAACCAAAATAAGGATGCATTCGTATATATATGTATATATGTATATATATGTGTGTGTATGTGCGTGGTAAAATATATCTACGTGGATTAATGAAATATGACCCTTCTCAAATTAAAACCGAAGTAAAAAAGATATGCTTCCCACTTGCAAGAATTTTAACATTGAGAAATTAGATCGATTGGGTACAAAAGTTAAGTTTCTGTCGAAAGAATCCATTCTTCTACAATCTGAGAACAGCGATAATGCTTTTGATCAAAGTACTTTTTCCAAACCGAATGATGACGTCGGGATGCATTTTTACAGTTTTCTAATATCAGTGACGCTAAAGGAACTATTTGACTAGATGTATATCCTGAGTAGAATACATGCTTTAAAGACCAATCATTCGAACCAAGAATTATTTTGCTCAGGAAATACGCACCAGCAGCCAACCAGCTTGGAGCAGCAGCCACTAATCTTGGTTCTACTATTGTAGTTTCCAATAAATACTTTGCTAATGTTCTTGGTTCAAAATCATAATCATCAGCCTTGCTTATTCTTCTTAAAAAAGGCATGGGTCCTGGCCAACCAATCTCAAATTCTAGAGTGTCTATCATATATTGTTCTGCTTTAATGATATCATCTCTGCTATATGTGTTTTCCAGCATGTAAACTAGATCATCCAACGTGGGACAGTTAATTTCTTCGAACTTGGCGGCAATAAATAAAGCAGACACGCCAACCAGTTGAAACCTGTTCAAAGTGACGGTTTTCTTCGATAGAAACCTATCTACTATATTGATCGTCAGGTACAATGTTTCTGGCAGAAGCTGGAACCTAAAGTGCAGCTGAACTAACCAGTCTATCATTGTTCGCCTGAATGGCCATGTCAGTTCTATTTGATTTTGCATATAATACGGATTCGGCCTATATTTTACTTCAAGCTCCCTCAAGTAATAAAATATATCCGAGGCATACTCCACAACCATAACCACGTCATTAGTGTCATCATCTAGTGGATTTGGAACCGACTGAAAGTATTTTTCAAATGCCTTGTCCAATTCATTCTGAATTTCATCGTTGTTTATAGGAGATAACGGTTCAACTGCATTTTCAACATCCTCCTCACTGGCCTCTTGCATTTCTCCATCGGAATCTTCATAGACCTCACTGGTTTGAAGCTGCTGGTCTTTTATTCTCCTACTTAGCAAATCGTCAATATCGTATTCATCACCCTGTTCTTCATCAGTAAAAGAATCATCAGAACTATCAACCAATAGACAGTTCCTTTCGTCATCCCCTGTATTTTTCTGTTCTTTTTGTATAGCTGGTGAGTGTATATTCTCTTTATCAAAGTAATTTCTCGTCAGATGAAATTTATTATGAATGGCATTGTGTATTTTATTTGCCTTTTGAGAAGTTACATCACCCAATGCTACTCTTCTCTGTCTTTTTTCTAGCCTTTTCATACCCTTTTGTGTTCCACGGTATAGTACATTTTCAACTTCTTGATCTGCATTTTCTTCCAGGATCTCGATACCACCTGCCAAAGTAGATCGTGAGGGTTGTACATTGTTCCTGTCAAACATCCTTGCTCAATTTCCTTGTTTGATCAGGACCGCCAGGTTTTCAATAAAGGACACTGCTTTCAAAATACAAGATTTTACTACTTAAAAATTGAAAACCTTAGACGGACCACAATAAATATTGTTTTTGTTTCATTGTTTTTGTTTTTGTTTTTGTTTTTGTTTTTGTTTCAGTGTTTACGAAGCGGAAAGAGAAGGAAATCTCGAAGCAAAGAGTAGAAGTAGTGTGCCCAATATTGAACTAACCCTCTACTATATGTAAGATAACCCTGATACGCTAAAGAAATGAGTGACATCTTGACCGTAAATCAACAACGCGAAGCAATTGCCAAGGCTGCTGCGTATCTTTCTGCTATCTTGGAACCACACTTTAAAAATACAGCAAATTTCAAGCCCCCAAGAACTTTAATCATATGTGGTTCAGGACTAGGAGGGATATCCACCAAGTTATCAATAGATAGTCCACCTCCAGTCACGGTCCCATACCAAGATATTCCAGGATTTAAGAGAAGTACAGTTCCAGGCCATTCCGGCACGCTTATGTTCGGATCTATGAATGGTTCACCCGTAGTTTTAATGAATGGGCGTCTTCATGGATATGAAGGGAACACATTATTTGAAAGTACTTTCCCTATTAGAGTGCTTAATCACATGGGCCACGTCCATAATTTAATTGTCACCAATGCCGCCGGTGGTATAAATGCGAAATACCAAGCCTGTGACCTAATGTGCATTTATGACCATTTGAACATCCCTGGTCTTGCTGGCCAGCACCCTTTGAGAGGCCCCAACTTGGATGAAGTTGGACCTCGTTTCTTAGCCTTGAGTGATGCATATGACCTGGAGTTGAGAAAGCTTTTATTCAAGAAGTGGAAAGAACTAAAGATTCAAAGGCCCTTACATGAGGGTACTTATACGTTTGTATCTGGCCCTACCTTTGAAACGAGAGCAGAATCCAGAATGATAAGAATGCTTGGAGGAGATGCTGTCGGAATGAGTACTGTCCCCGAGGTCATTGTTGCAAGACACTGCGGATGGAGGGTCTTGGCCTTGAGTTTAATAACTAATAATTGTGTCGTTGATAGCCCTGCCAGTGCACTGGATGAATCGCCTGTACCACTAGAGAAGGGTAAAGCGACTCACGCTGAAGTATTGGAGAATGGTAAAATCGCCTCCAATGACGTACAGGAATTGATTGCCGCAGTAATGGAGGAATTATAATTTTCTAGTGACATAAACACATCTATATTACGTAACGAGTGAACATGTATTCAGCCTATAATGACTTCAGCTTTTTTTGAAGAGCAGTTCTTCTATCTATTGTATATAAGTCAATTATTTTATTCGTTCGTGTTTGTATATGACATAACTATGACAATTTTGATATATAAGAACTTGCAGAAAACAAAAGAAATGAAAAGTCGAATAAGCTTCTTTGAAAACTTTCGTAAATTTTTTAAATATTACATGTTTACTGTACATCATGCTTTCTTTTCTCTTCAAATATTTGTTGATGGACCCATCAATGGTTTTATTCTTTTAAACATTTCATTTTCTTAATTCTTGATCTCTTTCATTGATGGACTTCACCAGCAGGTTCCCATTTACCCTCAAGATTTTCCTTCCATAATGTGACTTTATTATCGCCACCAGAAAGGGCTAGTACATTACCTGATAGAGACCAACTGGCCCTCCATAAAACATCCGGAAATTTCTCTTCTTTCAGTAAAGTTTTTTTCCATGGGCCTTGCTCATTATCTTGGGTCCAGATGATACAGGTGCGGTCTTGAGAAACACTAGCCAAATAAGAACGTAGAAGAACAGTTGGAGACCATGCTACGTCTCTCACCCAGTCACTGTGACCCTCTAATGTACTTTCCAGGACATAAGTTTGTGCATCTGAATTGTACTTCCAAATCTTTACCAAATTGTCAGCACCCCCAGTGACAAACTTGCGTGATTCTTTGGCACCATTGTGTTCCCCATCTTCTTCAACGGTAGCTGGGGCCCAAGAAGCAGAGTTGACACCAATGGCATGAGCATCGATGATTATTGGGGAAGTGGTACCATTCTCCTTGAATTCCACTACGGAGACCTTACCATCAGAAGAAGCAACTAATAGTAAGGGCCCATATTCATGAGGTGCCCATTGAACGGAGTTAACAGAAGCGGAATGAACTGCATGGACAGCAATTTGGGACCATCTACCATTCTCTTCCTTCCAGATTAATACTTTACCATCATAAGAGCACGATGCCAAAATGGTTCCGAATTTAGGATGCGCCCAATCAACGCGCCAAACTGGACCTTCATGGCCAGTCAGTGTGTCTATTAACTTGTGTGTTTCTCCCTCAACCTCAAAAACCTTGATTGTCTTGTCAGAGGAGCAGGTAGCGAGGCGCTTCCCGTAGTAATCTAGAACAGCGTCATGAATTAATTCGTTGTGTGCATTAGCTATGACCACCATTTGTATGCTGCTTTTAATTTATCTGTTATCCTTCACTTATGAATTATTACTGTCTGAACCTGAAAGCCAATTGTACCACCTACACTCACGCACTTTCACTCTTCGAAACTGTGTTGATTTTAATGCTGTCTTAGCTTTAGGTGGTAGTTCTCCGTTGATTTTGCTTATTTTTTCTTTCGCTGTTCGTTTTGTTGTTAGCGTGCGGGTAATGCGTAGGTGATTTATATGGATAGTCTATATATCTATACAAACCACATCATATGGCGAATACCTGCACGTTGAAGTCCCAGCCAGGAGGACCTTGAGCTTGCTGCTGCTGCTGCTGATTTCCATTTGCGTTCAACTGAGCACCATTGAAGCGAACATTCCAGCCTCTACGGGCTGCCAAAGTACTCATCAGTATGCTTAGTAGGAATATCCCTAAGATGCATCCCATGGTGATTAGATCCTCCATTTGGAAGCCCAATATTTCGGAAACTTCCACTTCATTCTCATTTCTATCAGTAACACCATTTTGTGCAGCAGATCTATGTTTATGAGAATCCTCTGCAGCCCTTACACTATCCTCTTTGTGCCTCATTCTTTGTAAGATGTTAGTCAATTGCTTGTACCATGACGTCTTTGAGTGTTGAATATCTTCGTTATTGAAAGGTATGGTGGGTTCCCAATAGTTTACTTTTCCCCTAGTGATCCAAGTCAACCACGACTTGAGATGTAATTTGAACACACTCAATTTGGAAGCTAAATAAAATTTATGATCGTGTTCCAACACCTGATCGTAATAACGTTTGGCAAGATGGAAATCTCTGTTTACGCCTAGCCCATGTTCATGCATATATCCTAGGTTCCAGATTGCTTGTACGGAATATTTCAGGGCGGCACCCTGATAAAGAGCTATAGCCTTGCTGTAATTCTGCATCTGGAAATAGATATCTCCAGCAACAACACCGGCATCTGTATTTCCCTGTTTGAAAGCTCTTGTATAGTAGGAAATTGCCAAAGTTTTTCTCGGATCCGTAGTTCTTGGAGGATCCTCCAACTCATATGGCAACTGATACATTAAGTAGGCGGCAGAGACTTGTGCAGTTTCATAGCCCTGCTCAGCAAGCTGGGAATATGCCCATAAAGCCACTTCTGAATGATCGTTAATCAATTCAGCAAATGCTGTCCTCAATTCAGGTGCCATGATAGCTTCGTTTTCATCAACAAATGTCTTAAACAAATAAGCAGTGTTTTCTACGCTGCTTTTACTGTTCATTCCAGATTCAACCATTACTGCAAATTCATATATAGCTGGAATAAACCCGTTCAGGTATGCATTTTCCATTAAGTTGAATGGGTCTCCGATTTTTTTATCAGGATATAAAGTGGCCAATTTAGATAGTTGGAATTCCACAATCCCATTGTTGGTGTGTGTTTTCATAGCTTTCATGTAATACGAAATTGCTTTCGATACATTTCCAGTGATGTATTGATTTATTAAGCCTAGATCTATGCATGCTCTACCAATAGGTCCATTGACCTTTTTGCTTATTTCTAACGATGTGGCCAAAATCTCTTCAGCCATAGGTATATTAGGCTTCGAGGAACCTTCACCAGTGAAGTACATGTGCCCCAATAACTGTAAGCAACGGATGTAATAGAAAATTTGCAAAGAGTCTAGGTTTTCCACATGAGGTTGAAATTCCTTATAAGTTAATTCCAACAAGTTTTTAGCGCGCTCGCAATTCCTGCTTTGCGAATAAGTCCCTTTGTAATCATTCAAAGCTGCATAATATATCCTAATGATTCTTCTTTCACTGGCATCGTCGTCATCTTCGTCACTACTAATTTGACCATCGTTATCGTTGAAAGTGAACCTGCCCATCGGTTCGAATTGAAATGTCAATTGTACACCATTAACTTGTGCAATAAACGGTGAACCAATATCCGGTCTTGTAGTTCTTTTTCTTATCGTAGAGGACTGAACAGAATTCAAACCTTTTCCTAATAATCCACTTTCGAAATCTGATATTCTCACGTTATAACTTTCCCACGTGGGAAATACAATGTCCCATTCGTCTCTGGAATACGATTTTCTCAGCTCTTCAGCAATGTCTCTGTATAAAATCAAGGATTTATGGAAATTTCTGGGAACGTTAAAGCCGGAATAATATTTATAAGCTAACACTTGTTTAGCTTTTAAATTCCCTAATTGGGCAGCCCTTTGGTAATATAGCAATGCCTTAGCAGAATCTTGAGGAATCACGGTCTGGCCATTACCAGATGCACTTCCTCCCGTTGCATACATTACAGCCAGGTCGAAAATGGCTGAGTGATTGGTGAAATGAGTCAAATCATTAAATTTTTCCAGGTATTTGAATGCCAAAGTTATATTTTGCGGAAAATCATATTGATTCCACAGATGAATTTGACTAAGAGTATATGTAGCTTCTGAGTTATTGAATTGTTCGCTGGACTCTACAAGTAATTCGTAAATATAACGTTGGGAATCTGTAATTTCGTTTCGCCATATATGCTGATAGTTTTTTTCCTCATTACGTGGGGAGTAATCCATTGGCACATAGAACCCAACAAACTCATCTGCATTGGGTTCCAATGCAGCCTCTTTCATCGGATCTCTGGACTTGGTTATACTACATAATAGATTTTGCACTTCAGGCCAAGGGTCCGCTATCGAATTGGCCCTTATTAGCAAAATTGCGTTACCTATCACGCACAGGTACGTTAAGAGTATTATCATAATTTATTTGATATAACTGGCAGGGGTTAAAACCAATAGTGGAGTATAAACTTCGAATGGACTGTTCTTTTCTATTTTTCAGAAAAGAGTCTTCGTTACCTTATTTACTGCGATCTGCCGTTAATGTAAAAGTACGCTGTTGACTTTTTCCGAGGGAGCAGCAAGAAAGCATATAAATTAGCAGAAACCGAAAAGAGGAAAAGAAGGGCCCGTGATGGAGCCCTTTAATATTAAGCCTGCATTTCTGGTTTCTTGTTTTACCTCCAGTTGTACCTTCTGATTAATAGGAACTGATCGAATACACAGATATATTAATATTTTGTATATGTTGAGTACGTTGTATATGTATCTATGGCAAAAAATGTATATACAAAAGATCGTATCAAAGATCAATCAAGCTTATACCTTGGTCAGGAGCATATCCCTGTTGTTGCTGCTGCTGCTGCTGCTGCTGCTGTGAGGAACCCTGGTGATAGTTTTGGGTATATTGCGGTTGTTGCTGGATATTTTGAGCGTATTGTGGTTGTTGCTGGATATTTTGAGCGTATTGTGGCTGTTGTTGTTGTTGTTGATAGCCCTGGGTGTATTGTGGTTGTTGCTGTGATTGAGAGTAGCTTACATTAATAGAATTTTGTGGAGGAGAGTTAGCGGGAGGGCTTTGAGGTTGATTGCCAAATCCATAACCCGTTTGTGTGGGAACGATATTGGTGCTTGGTAAACCGGTGTACTGGTTGCTTAGGAAAGGATTATTCTTGGGTTCATTTATAACCTGTTTATACCCTGTACCTTGAGAATTTATGAAAGTGCCTGTCTTGGTGTGTTGAGCAGGGATACGTGCTTCTCCGGTGTTACCGAAAGTATCTGTCCCTGTACCAGTTGCCAACAACGTATTTAAGTCGTTGTATTTATCCGAAATAGATTGATTTCCTGTTCTTGTTTGTTTCAAAGGTTGCTGTTGAAACTGAGTCTGTTGCTGCTGCAATTGCAATTGAGCTTGTTGCTGTTGCAAATGAGATTCTTCCTGTTGTCTTCTCTGTTGAAGTTGCGCTTCTTCTTGCTGCTGTCTTTGTAGTTGTTGCAGTTTCAATTGTTCCTGTTGTTGCCTGGCTTCTTCCTGTTGTCTCTGCAATTGGGCATGTTGTTGTTCTTGCTTTTGTCTTTCAAGATTATCCATGGAAAATGGATTATTGGAACCCGTTGGCAAAGGTTGTTGGAAGTCGACGGGCTGTTGTTGTTGTTGCATATTAGCTGCTGTATGCTGTTGTTCCATGGCATTCGTAGCAGCAACTGCTGCTGCTTGTTGCTGCTGCTGGAAATACTGTTGTTCGGCCAACTGCTGCTGTTCCTGCTGCTGGTCCAACCATCTTTGCTGTGCCATTGCTTGCTCCTGATCTTGTTGATATTGATACTGTAAGTATTCATCTTGAGATATTGGATTACCAAAAATATCGTAGTATGCTGGTTGCTCTTGCTGTTGTTGTACAGGAACTTGCATTTGAGACAAGGATTGTTGTTGATTCTGTAACCTTTGTAGTTCTTGTAATTGCTTCAATTCCTCTTCTTCTTTACTCAGTTGTAAAGCTGCTTGGAAATCAGGATCTTCATCGTCGTACTGAGCCAATTCCCTTCTGCGTTGTTCATCTTCTTGAGCGGTAATTCTGCTTTCTTCCAGAGCCTTTTCTAAATCATTCTGATAGGAAGGAGAAGAATCGTGTGGGTTACTCCTTGTTCTTTGTCTTCTTGGCCTTGGTCTTGCAGCACTGCGGTCTCTTCTGTTTCTTGTATTCATAGATCTTTCCTCACGCAACCTTTCATCATCGTTCAACAAAGAGACCAGTTCTTTGGCCTTCACTCTGATTATTTGTCCTTCATCAAATCCAGACTCATTTTCGTGTCTGAACTCCCTCAATGTCTTTATTACATAAAAATTCTCTCTGCACCACAGCACACAATTCTCACTGCCAAAACGAACAAGATAATCCAAAACGGTCAAGGATTTGGCCACGTGTCTCCAGTATTTGCCCTTATCGTTCAACCTCTTGTCCAGCATATCCATGATCTCGAAGAAGTCCACTGAATCGTAAGATCTTTGTGCCAAATCATCAAGAGTATCTATCGAAGGAGTCCTTGAGTCGTTCGCTGTAGCATCTCTCACGAGCACTTGTGTGGACGAGTAGCCTTTCATCATGTTCTTTGCAGAACGAACAAACTGCTTAGACATTGTTTACAAAACCAATATACTTGATAGGGGTGTGTCAAAACAAACAAAAGAAGATAAGGAAATGTAGAAATTAAACTAAAAAAAAGCGTACTTTCAGATATAAAGAAAGTAAACGGAACAACTGAATAAACGAACGCTTCCTTAGGTGACGATCTGCACCGTAACAAGACATCGGGAATTTCTCAATCCCCAGGAGGGTCCATAACTAATAGTTCTTCCTCCAATTTCCACTATTTTTTCACCCTTCACTGCAGGGTAATTTTCCGTAAAACATATATAGTCACTCATAGTAAATATAATCCGGTTAAATCAATACTACAATGGTCTTTGTAATACCGGGTCAGGCATAGACTATACACGTATGTGGGAGACTCTGCTATGAAATCTCTCTTTGCGTACTATGATCTTGCAACACCCTTGTTTATTTAAGCAGGTGCAGGTGCAGGTTTTATCAGCATATAATGCTATGATGGGCGAAAGCGAGGGTGCGTGTGCTCATCCACAAGTACCATGATGCGTCGCCATGTGCCTGTGTAGCTATACCTTTTGAGACAGTCCATGATTATCCATCTATCTATCTTTAGATTAACGGATTACAGGCGGTATCGCCTGGCCATTTGCACCTGCTCGCAGCCGGCGTTATCGGACTGCGAAATCTGGGCCATGTAATACACGCTTTCATATATGGGCTAATGGCTACCACAAGTAGGCGGATTTACACCTGGGTTGGGTTTGATGAAACAATGACCAGATGCCCCTCTTGCTCTCCAACATGAGTATATAAGAACCTCTCTCTCCGTGTTCTCTTGGTTAGTTTAAAGAAGTGCTATACAAATACTACATATCACAACATAGCATATGCACATATAAAACAACCGCAAAAATGGAAGACAGTAACAATAAAATCATACCATCACCTACTGATATTGGGGCACTAGCCAACAGAATCAACTTTCACACAAGAGATGCCCACAACAAGATCAACACGTTCATGGGCATAAAGATGGCCATTGCCATGAGGCACGGCTTCATATATAGACAGGGGATTCTGGCTTATTACTATGTATTCGATGCCATAGAGCAAGAAATAGACCGCCTGTTGAATGATCCTGTGACGGGGAAGGAACTACAAACTTCAGCCATCTTGAAGCAATTCTGGCTTGAGGATTTTAGAAGATCTACGCAGATCTACAAAGACCTGAAACTACTATACTCGAACACGTTCAAAAGCACAGAGTCGTTGAACGAGTTCTTGGCCACGTTTGAGAAACCACCGGTACTGCAGCAGTTTGTCAACAACATTCATGAAAACATACAGAAGGAGCCGTGTACCATTCTCTCCTACTGTCACGTCCTCTACTTGGCGCTTTTCGCTGGCGGCAAGCTAATACGATCGAATTTGTACAGAAGATTGGGTCTATTCCCCAACTTTGAGAAGCTATCGCAAAAAGAGCTGGTCAAGAAGGGTACAAACTTCTTCACGTTCAGCGATCTGGGTCCTACTGAAGAAACACGCTTGAAATTGGAGTACAAGAAGAATTATGAGTTGGCCACCAGGACGGAACTGACGGAAGCGCAAAAGTTGCAAATCATTAGTGTTGCGGAGGGAATTTTCGACTGGAACTTCAATATTGTTGCAGAGATTGGTGAGTTGAACCGTCGCGAGTTGATGGGCAAGTTCAGCTTCAAATGTGTCACGTACGTGTACGAAGAATGGATGTTCAACAAGGAATCCGCTACTAGAAAATCTTTTAACACTGTCCTATTGCTAATACTCTCCATTATCGCCATCTGGACTCTTTATTTCTTGGTAAAGAAGAGTTTTCTCAGCATAGTATAACGTATAAAAAAAAGTCTAAGTACACACATAACATACAATATATACATGAAATAATAACAAAAAATGAAGATGAGGAAAAAGGAAATAAGAGGAGATACGAGATGCACCAAAGCCATACTAGCTCTGCTAGTTCTGTTATCTACCCTGAGACAACTTTCTTCTTTCTGCTTTCTCCCTTTTCCTTCTCTTCCGTAGCTTATGTTTCTTCATCTTTTTTTTCCTCTTTCTCATCACAGAATCGAGTTGCATCACTATGCTTGACTCGCTTAATGACTCTCTGACTGTGTTACTGATCCTTGTCCCCGTCGTTGTCGTCATCATTATTGTGCTAAGCATGCCCTCATGCATGGCAGGCATTCCTGTGTTCATTTCTGTCTGCAAGGTTCTGACAAAACAGGACCCGCAAATTGGTTTTCTCGCTACCGCCCTGGTAATACCCAGCCACCCAGGTCGCAATGCCCTTCCTAGCATGTTCTTCTCGTTCTGATGTACTGCGTGGTCGCCTTGATGGGAATTCTCATACCTACCACTTTTGATATTATATTTGGTATTCTTTTAAGTCTTCTATATGGGGGAAAAGGCCTTTTTGTCATATACTACGAAAACGGCTCGAAGAAAATAATCCAAAGGAGTCTAGCAAGAGACAATAGCAGATATTTCGTTGACTACTAAGGGCGAGGCCATAAATGTAGTTTTCTTATCTTGTGAGCACATAAGACTGTAATACTGCGAAGGTGAATTTAAAACAGGTTGGTAATTTGTACTTTCAGAACTATGACTGCGCTATACGTTCCTTCGGGAGCTACTCAGCTGTATTCCCATCTGCTAAGGAGGTCGTCACATAACAGACTGGTGCTTTCCCACCAAACACGTCGTCACCTCATGGGCTTCGTTAGGAATGCCCTAGGTTTGGATCCTCCTCCTTCTCCGGACGATCCTACTCCAGAGAATCGATTCCACCCATGGGATCAGTCGCCCTCAGTGGACTTGCGTGAAAGGGCTGCTAAAATTAGAACGCTAGCGCACTGCCCAGTTACAGGCAAAGATATTAACTACACATGTCCTCTTTCTGGAATTCCAACGCACCACTCACGGGAGGCGTGGGAGATGGATAAAGCATATCATGACTCCAAAAAATATGAAATCTTGAAAAAAGTTAATATATATGAACATGACCTAAGAAGCGGTAGACCCTTCCCTGAATTTGATTTCCCTCAGAACCAGGGCTATGACAAGGCCGTAAACCTTACGAATTGGGACTTGTTCTTTTACACAAGATCCTTCTATTCCATGGATACAGAGTTCCAATTAGCTGCGGTTACAAAAATGCTAAGTTATCCCATTACCATTGGGTCCTTGCTGCACAAATTTTCCCCGTATTCTTTAAATCCAAAGGGGCCCATCACTTTAGAAGGTTTGAAATCTTTGGCCGCCCTTAGGTATACTTTATATCCACTCGAAAATAGATCTTTACTGACAGCTACTAAGAACCGTGCAATGAGGATTTTCATCCTAGGTGCACGTGCTGAAGCTCAATTGCCAGGCCACGTCTGGAAGCAGCTGCAGTTTCTTTTCCCAGAACAGAATTTTGAAATACATTTCATTGGACCAGAATGTCTATACAAGAGAGATAAACAAGAGTATGTAAAGTCTACCACGCCGGTAGTACAAAGGGTAGATGAGACTCTGAAATTTATTCACCGTACAGACTTCTTCGAGGTGTTCCATGAGGCTCAAGATTTCTTCCCATATGATCCATACATGGATGTCTTTTTTACTTTTCATCCAGGCTACGCATCCCCCGAATCTCATGGTTCATGGATGGGTGAAACCATGAAGGCGTTGCTAGAAACCAAGTGCGCTATCTTTACAACAGGCTTCAATAAGAAAGATCTAACGGACGACTTAAATCTTGTCAAATCAAAGTACGGTAAGGAAATGGATATTTTAATGGACCCAGTCAAAAACGTGTTTGGCAGCACCAAGTGGGAATTGAATGACATGAACCCTCAAGAAGTTTATCAATTCAACATGTATATTGCCGGCTTTAGAGGAAAAAGGTACCACACAATCAAGAGACAATGATTATCGGAGGTTATTCCCGCCTTTCATCTTATAAATATATACACAAGTTTCTACCATTATTATAGCTTTTTTTCATATGTATGATATCTCAATATTTGTAAATACAAAAAACTACCCTCATCTCCCTTCCGTTTAATTTAGACTAGTCCTTATTCAGCTGACCCATTCACCTGTATCGTTCACTACATTTGCTCTATAATCTTTCCTTTTCGGACCATATTAGACGGAAGAAAATTAACTAGAACAATAGTAATAAATAATACGGGGAGCTATTTCTTGATCCTAAAAATAGAGGCTTTCCCCGACTTGGAAAGGAATAGCAAACCATATATTAAGATAAACCATGCTTTGTCGGAACATTTTGAGAAAGGGCTGTACATCCTTTCGTCTATATCATCCAAATCCCATCGAACACGTCAAGTCACACCATATCAAGCCCTTGACTTATGGGAAGGAATCACCCCAATATAAGGTATTATCCCTAGCCCTAGAACAGTATGTTCCCAAACACGGCTTTTCTGAAAGATCCATAGTTGAGTCTCTGAACGAACTCGGCTATCCTTCTTCCATGATATCCTCAATAAGTGCTTCCAATTCACCCTCTTTTTTTCATTCTTCCACTGCTGTCATGGAACTGATAAAGTTCCAGCTGGTCGACAAAAGATATCGTCTAACTGAAGCAATCAACCCTGATGTAACTCCACAATACAAATTACCCTCGTTGGAACATTTGTTATTGAGAAGATTAGAGATGGATAAGCCAATCGGCGGGTGTTTATCAGAACTAATGTCGCAATTGGCTATTCCAAGTGGGTTTCTCTTTGAAACTGCTATTCCTGAGTTACATAGATTATCTGATGATATGATTTACTTTTCTAACGAAAAGGACCATCATGATTCTGCATGGTATGCTAAGAGACTAGCTGTTTCAAGTACGTACATCGGGTCGAAATTATTCATGGCTCAGGATAAATCCCATAATTACAAAGACACTTTTGATTTTGCAAAGCATAAGTTAAATAGAGTTATGCGTTTGGGTGAGTACTATAATAACACAGAAGAGTTTGCTTGGTACACTTTAATGTCCACGGTTAATTTGGTTAAATCTCAACTAGTTAGGGGTTAACAAAATTACATGTTAATATATTATTTAAACACATTAACTTGAAGTTTACAACAGTGAAATGCATAAGTATTTTGTTTGCAGGTTACGTAGCTGTATATAGAAAAATGTTAAGGTGATTAGATTTACTAGTATATACTTTCTTGTTCCGTCAAGAAGATGCAAGTTCGTTTCACCTGTCTGGGCCAGTGGCTGCTGCAGCATTATTTAGTTTGATCAAATCGTTTCTTACCTTTTCCAATTGTTCCTGCTTGTCCTTTATATTCTTTTCGCACCTTGTAATTTCTGCTTCAATAAATTCTAATCTTTTGTCCACGTTACCACGGGCTTCACTTTGATCGACTGGTAAAAGGACGTTGCCAGTTAGCTTGTACACAGGCGTGTTTTCCTCCAATTGATCAAATTCTTCGTTTACAATCTTGTTTTCTTGTAGCTGTGTCTCTAGTTTTTGTCTGGCTACAATAAATTCTTCTAACTCACCTTGTAAGTGTTGGTATTTGGTACCTAGTTCAGACATCGCTTTTGCTATATCTCAATTTATACGCGACCTTTGGATCTCAAGTAAGGCTATTTTGTAAATCACTTCTGGCTTAATGCGGTTTTAGTTCTTTTACTTTAGTTTTTTTTTATTTTTTTACATTTCGCATTAGAAATTTCAGACTTGGTTGAGGTAAAGTTATGAAGTAAAGTGGCAATAGCCGAAATATAAAGAAATGGCAGCCAAGATATCACCAGATTATAGTAAATATTTAATTTAGAACGATGCTTGTATGTTATAAACGCTTTGATTTTCACTCTTTTCTCTACTACATTCTACCAGTGCAGATCTACTAACTTATTTATTACCTAATTTTTTTTTTGAAGTTTAAACAATGGAATGAAATACCAGAACCAAGGCATCTACTAGATTTCCCAGAGATTTCAAAAAATTTGCATTCCTTAGAAGCCTGTCCAGTTCCAAAAGTAGAATTACCTCAGGATTTGGATGTTTCTCAGTATTCAACAGTTGTCATCACTACAAAGATAATGAATCCGTTATTTCCCAAGAACCTTCTTCAATTGATCGCTGTTGGTAAAATTGAAACCACACTGACAGTAGTGAACTCAGGATCCGTTCAATCTACAGGTGATCACTCTTGGAATTTTGATGAAAATTTTCCCAATGAAGTCGATCCTGTTCCAAGAGGTGCCATGTCGGATGAAACAAAGTATGACTTTTCTTTTCCCATTTACTCCTTTGGGAAAACGTTACTATTTTCCATTGAAGAGAACTTTTTAAGTATATCACCAATCTTCGGTAATATGATAAGCAGATGTATTGTATCACGGTTGGTCGAGTCGTCCCCTGAAATAATTGTTATTGGTACCTCCGATAAAATCGCTAATATGAAGGTAATGACAAAAGACGAATGTTCATTAAAACCACCAGAATTCATAACAGGATTCATAGGAAGTGTATTAACACAGTTGGTTGGTGGTGTTAATAAGGGAATGAAGTTTAAATGTCTTGTTGTGCCTAGTGAAGGGCCTAATGGATATGAAAAACTTTCTTTGTCTGACATGGGCTCTTTAGTCAGCTTATGTGGCCAATGGCTTGGTTTTGACCATTCGAGCTATCATGAAGAATGCTATCGCCTCTGGAGATGTGATAGTGCGGCAATTGGCGCTCAATCGGGCCTATATATATGAACGGCGTTAATCTGATTCAGAACTGATGTGACAGATGAGGAAGACATAAAGGGGATCTTAAGCTCAAATAGCATATGACTTCTTATTTAATAATATTTCTAAATATACAATATACAGCTTCCAAATCTCAGAAAAGAATATTGGAAGGGAACAAAAGATAATATATATATATAAAAAACTTTAGAGAGAAAAAACGCGTACAAAAAGGTGGGAATATACTTTATTTCGATTCATTTTTCCTTTTAATCTTTGCTTTTCTTCTTCTTATCTTTCTTTTCCTTTTTATCTTTCTTTTCTTTCTTTTCCTTCTTCTCTTTCTTTTCCTTCTTTTCCTTCTTTTCCTTCTTTTCCTTCTTTGATTTCTTATCCTTCTTTTCCTCTTCATTATCGTCCTCTAATTTTCTCTTCTTTGAGGATTCCTTTTCTTCAGTTTCCTTGTCATCGGCAGCTGGTTTATCTTTGTTATAAAGCTCCATAGCTTCTTGGATGGCTAATTCGTTTTTCAAAGTAGGTTTACCAGTGTTGTAAAATTCTAACCTTTGTTCGACTTGTTTCTTTAGCACGGAACCAAAAACATTGGATGGTTCGTCAGAGTAGTTGTCAATTCTGGAAGCCATAGAACATTTATTGGCCAAGTATCTAGAGATACGGCCCTTATTCTTGGCAGAGGCCTTAGAAATGAAACCACTGTGGTAAATCAAACCGTATTTTGGAGTGTTACCTTTAGTCTTTAAAGCTCTGAACAAAGCCTTTTCGGCACCAAGAATTTGAACGGTTGAAGCAGCTTGTTTAGATAAGTTGGTTAGAGAACCTGCGTGGGAAATTAATCTAGCACCAATGACCTCACCAATCAATTCTGATAAGTTTGGAGCAACAGTGTGCATTTTTTCGCATAAGTAATCGTATAGTTGTCTTCTGTAGTCAGCTAAGGAAGCAACTCTTTGAGCAAAAACACAAACATTCTCCATATCAGTTTCAGATATATCTTGTCCCATGGAGATACGGGCATTGTCAATGACTCTTTGTGCAATACCTGAATCTTCATTCAAAAGAGCAGCCAAATCATGTAAGGAGTCATCGTTCAATGAAGCTTTGTCTTTAATGAAAAGGACTAACTTGGCGAAAGTGTAGTTGTCTGGTACTAATTTAGCCAGCTCAGGGAAGTGCCACCCATACCATTCCTTAACTCTCATAGCAAAAGTATTGATATCTTTATCTAATTGATCCAATAAGGCAATAGCTTGGATGATGTGGTTGTCGTTCTTTTGAACAGAAAATTTCACTTTAGCTCTGGAGTAAGCGTGACCCAAACCTAATTGAGCTCTTTCTAAATCACCAGATTGTAAACCTTTGAATAATTTTTCACCATGTAATCTGACACCACGAATCAAATCTTGGGCAAGTTCATTTGAGATACAATCAACATATGGAAATTCTTCCTTAATAGAAGGACCTAAGTTCTTATCGGAAATAGCTAAAGTAACGTTCTTATTTTTGGAGGAAGCCTTTGGTAAGTTCAAATCCAAGATTGCTTTTAAACTTTCAGAGACCAATCCTTCTGATATATCATTGGCATTTTCAAGAGCTTCAGCGGCACCTTTGAATGGGGCAAAAGAGGCAAGCTCGACTAACTTGGTAAAGGCACCAAAGTCATTGATCTGCTCTTGAACTTCCTTCAATCTTGAACCAATGTCATCTTGTTGCAACTTAACCTTGAAGACTGCGTAACCAGTAGGTTCTTCAAACAGTAGATATTCAATAGGGGCCATCTTTCACTAAGTACTGCACTGCACGCTTCTTTTCCCTAGAAATATACCTTCCAAAACACTTCTATTGGCTATATGAAAAACTCTAAACACTATACAACTCTCAAAATTTTTCATTTCCCATCTCATCACTCAGAAAAAATTTCACTTGGAAAAAAAATACTAAAAAAAAGAAAGAAAATTTTCACATCACTCTGCACGTTTAAATACCACACCGGGTGATATGATACGGTACATTATCTACTATATTGCGTTACGTTATCACATATTAAAGTATACCTTGATAGCTCACGTTAAAAGTATTTTGTTGTTTTCTTCTAAGGCTTATTTTATGTCTTCTAAGGCTTATTTTATGTTAGTATACAGGATTATCTTCTATAGATTCTTTTTTTCGTACTTACGATGTACTCTATTATAATGTTTTCCTATCCAGATTCATGCCATGTCATCATGCTCATCTTCCCCTTCTCTTTCTTCTTCGTCTTCACCTTGATCGTCAATGGTTATAACAGTATCTGGATTATCATTATTAGTGTATTTTCTTGCGATTCTTGAACTTTTCCCTAGTTGTTTGGCTTCTTCTTTAGCTCTCGTTTGCACGTTCTCTAATTCAGTTTTAAAGCTTTTACGTACAGATCTATTGGTAAAAACATCCCATAGTTTCAAAACTTTATTGACACCACCAATAACCATGGTACCTGCTACTTCAACATCTGGGGCAAATGACGATGTTAAAACATTACCGACATCAAAGTCACGAGACAGAACCATGCTTGGGCCTTTGGTGTTTGCAGCTTCAACCAAAGGAAATTTCCATAACTTGACAGTTTTTTCACCCATGGCACCAGTACTCATCATACCAGGAATGAATTTGTTTGAACACAATGTGGAGATACCGGCATCATGTGCTTTCAATGTCCAAACGGGTTTACAGTTTTCACTATTTCTAATATCGAAGGAATATACGTTACCAGAATCAGTACCACATAATATTATATTTTCGCTCGCAAATGTAGCAGTTTCAATCTCTTCACCTGACATGACAGACCAATATTTACTCATTTGACTCTCGTCAGAGATTCTAACATCTGTTAAGGCCACGCGAGAATCATAACCACCGGTCAAAAGAACGGAACCATTCAACATATGCCATTCAGATGATGAAACATTTTTGTTCGAATGAATAGAAGCCAAAGAACGGGCTGCGTTACCTGAATTCAAATCCCATAGTTTCACGGTATGATCTGCCGAGGTGGATGCTAAAACGGAGCGGAAGTGTTTGTTGTGTGCCATAGACAGAACTGCATCGGTATGATGCGTAGTGATGTGTTGAGTTTTAGATTTCTTCTTCTTCTTTTTGCTTTGTAAAGATGCCATAGAATTGTCATGAGGTTCACCCAGAATCATATCAGGGAACGCTTTGTCGACACAATCCAAGTTCCAGATTTCAATTTGTGGGTCAAACGTACCGATAGCTGCGTAATTAGCAGCTTCTTCGGAATTGGATCCGACTTTATAATCAAGCCATTCCACACATAATGGGAAAGCGGGCAACATCAAGTCATGGTGAACGTATAATGCAGGATCACGCACTAACCCACGAGCAACATCTGGATCAGCTTCGTCACCTTCTTCAATGGGAATATCGTCGCTATGGAACCCAGCACCATCGTCGTAAACATAAACATCCAAATATGAAACGTCATCTTCTGTTCTTGTCGCAAGAACCAAATTATCAGATGGGTAGACCTGCAATTCTTGCTTTTCCTCTTGACTGTCCTCTTGATTAGGCAATGAAATGTATGGATCTTCGCCTTCTTCACCTTCATGAAATTTAACATCGCTATCGTTACTTAGTCCCGGAAACATAGATACATCTTTGCCACCCTCATTATCGGTTATTTCTTCATTATCGTATTCTTCCAGGTTATACTCCTTCAAATCATCGTCTACGTCTAATTGATCTTTCAACTTATCAGAACCGTCTGCCTTGGTGTTAACTTCAACCTCCAATTCACCTTCTGCCTCTTCTAAAGTAGCTTTAGCATCATCTAGGTTCAATTGTGCTAATTGGTTGATTCTTTCCACCTCCTCATCATCCAAAACATACTTTTCAGGAAATTCTGAAGAAAATCCTCTTGGCACCCAATTTGTAGCAGAAATCATCAGTTATTTGCTTTAATCCTCTTGAAAATTCAAAATTAAACAAAATTTATAAGCTTGCTTGGACGTACCCTTGCTATCGCTTATTTTGTGTATTAAAACTTTCTGCTTCTTTCATGCTCATCTCAGCTCATCGAGACAAATTTTTCACTTTTTTTTTTCGAAAACAAAAAGAAATAAGATAGCGTTACCCCATTTGGTGGAATGTACAGGTATATTTTACGTATAATTAGCTTATGGCGTTTTATGAACAGTTTCATTAGGTAGGCAAGACAATTCAATTACGAGAATTGGTTTCTTTTTAGGCTTACGTATTCGTTTTTACGATAATTCCTGGTTACTGTTCTTATTATTAGGAAAAATTCAGTAGTCCTTTCAAATCCCCTTCAAATTGTATAAAAACTGAGAGGCAAGACAAAGTATTTAAAATGCAATTGAGTTATACAATTACGTACTAGCAGTTCTTGTAAAAGGGATTCTTTCGAGCCGTTTGAAGAATATCGTCATGAAAACAATAGGGTGAAATTATTTCAGCCGTTGCTCATGATAAAGTAATTTATTGTAATTAAAGATGATATGTGTTGCACACTTGTCATAATATGAAGTGTCTGTGTTCAAAGGTAATGGACAATATAGAATTATACTATTAGTGGTAAGTGTGTTATAAAAATGTCAGAAGAGGACAAAGCCAGAAAATTAGAGAATTTGTTGAAGTTATTACAGTTGAATAATGGCGATACTTCCAAACTTACTCAAGAGCAGAAAAAGGCTATGAAAGACCACAAATTTTGGAGAACGCAACCGGTAAAGGATTTCAATGAAAAAGTAGAGAAAGAAGGCCCCATTGATAAACCAAAGACGCCAAAAGATATTTCTGATAAACCGTTACCTTTATTGTCTAGTTTTGAATGGTGCAGTATTGACGTGGACAATAAGAAGCAGCTCGAAGATGTCTTCGTCCTGCTAAATGAGAATTACGTGGAAGACCGCGATGCAGGCTTCAGATTCAACTATACCAAAGAATTTTTCAACTGGGCGCTAAAAAGTCCAGGCTGGAAGAAGGATTGGCATATTGGTGTTCGCGTTAAAGAAACGCAGAAACTAGTTGCTTTCATCTCAGCCATCCCGGTAACACTGTGCGTTAGAGGTAAAAAACTTCCCAGCGTGGAAATCAATTTCTTGTGTGTTCACAAACAACTAAGATCTAAGAGGTTGACCCCTGTTCTAATCAAAGAAATTACTAGACGTGTCAACAAATGTGATATCTGGCATGCGTTGTACACAGCAGGTGTTGTTTTACCAGCACCCGTAAGTACATGTCGTTATACACATCGTCCCTTAAACTGGAAGAAACTTTATGAAGTAGATTTCACAGGTTTACCAGACGGATATACAGAGGAGGATATGATTTCCGAGAATGCGTTACCAAGCAAAACAAGGACAGTTGGATTGAGAAGGTTGAAGGAGGAAGATATTGACCAAGCCTTTGAGTTGTTCAATAGATATCAGTCGAGATTCGAGCTAATTCAAATTTTTACCAAGGAAGAATTTAAGCACTATTTTATTGGTGAAGAATCATTATTGTTGGATAAGCAAGTGGTTTTTTCGTATGTCGTAGAACAACCAGATGGAAAAATCACAGACTTCTTCTCATTCTACTCATTGCCATTCACAATCCTAAATAACAAAAAATACAAGGACTTGGGCATCGGGTACTTGTATTATTATGCCACTGATGCTGATTTCCACTTCAAAGACAGGTTCGATCCGAAAGCTACCAACGCTTTGGAAAAAAGATTGCGCGAATTGATTTATGATGCATGCATCTTGGCCAAGAATGCTAATATGGATGTTTTCAACGCCTTGACCTCACAAGATAATACGTTGTTCTTGGATAGTTTGAAGTTCGGGCCTGGTGATGGGTTCTTGAATTTTTATTTGTTCAACTACAGAGCAAACCCAATTACAGGCGGTTTGAATCCCGACAATAGCAATGACTTGGAAAGGCGCAGTAATGTCGGTGTTGTAATGTTGTAGCGGCTGTGTAAAAACGAGGCATATATAGTTCTGTGTACATCGCCGACAAATTTGTTTGTGTATAGCTTTTCGAACTTAAAATTATAACATCCCGCATTTTCAGTTGACGAAAAGAGAAATCAGAAAATTCAATGGCTGGTTGAAGTGTCAGCCTCCAAAGTAAATTCAAAAATAGATGAAGAAAATACCATCATTACCGTAGTAGATACCAAGTTGGATCGGGAACTTACGATTTTTTTGACCGGTGAGAGTCTATAAAACGCCTACTTTTATAGAAGTTAGTAATTGAGCTTATATAAATATGTAAGTACGATATACTCTTCTTGAACTGGACACTTACTAAATCAATAAAAGCCTGAAATAATTATCAATATAAGCAATATGAAAGCCTCCTCTATATTAATTACCTTTCTAATTTCTCTAGTCGGCGCTCAAAAGGATACCGGCTCCTTAGATGGCCAAGACTCTAAAGATAGCTCCCAAAAAAAAAGCAGCAACTCTCAAGAAACAGCATCTGTTACAAAGGATGATCAAAAAATCACATCTGTAACCATTTCTACCGAGAAAGTTCCGGTACAAACCAGCAACGCCGTCAGCAATACCTATGCCGTCGCTCCAAGTGCCACTGTAGTAACCACGGATGCTCAGGGGAAAACTACCACACAGTACCTATGGTGGGTTGCCGAAACCAACTCTGCTGCTACTACAATCTCAACTGTGTCTGTGCAACCCAGAAGTGAAGCGTCAAGTATAAAGGACAGCTCCGCCTCCTACACAGCAACATCGGCAGACACACCAATCACCATAGTAACCACCACAAACTCGTTAGGTGAAGCATACACATCAACTATTTGGTGGCTACCATCATCCGCTGTAACGGGCAGCACAGCTTCATCAAGTAAACTATCATCAGGATCTTCATTAAAGAGTTCATCGAACTCTAAGGAAGTAAGCACTATCAGATCTGCCTATGTAACTACATCGGGTTCCAAAGTAGAAACATTGACCACTACATACAAGTCTACAGTGAACGCTAAGGTAGCATCCGGAATCTCTAACTCCACCAACGGTGCCTTTGCTGGTACTCACATAGCCTACGGTGCTGGTATATTTGCCGTTGGGGCACTCTTATTATAGAACACATATATAATTCTACATATTACAGCTCATATTTCTGCATTCTAATAAACCTTTCTTTTCATGCGCTTGCTCTAACCAATTATCTTACTATTGTTAATCTTTATGCCCAGTTATTTTTCATTTTTCGGGCGAAAATCTCCGTTATGTTTCACACTCTCCCTGGATAATACGCTATAAAAAAAAATATGTGACAGGTGGATGAGTAATCATTATTTTACAAGGGTTGTCTAGTTCGAAATACGGCCGTAAGATCCTAACGAGTTGTAATGGTCCTTTTACACAGAAGCACACACATATTCCCCACCGATTTTGCCTCTGTTTCACGCGCCTTTTTCAATAGATACCCTAACCCATATTCCCCCCATGTGCTTTCTATAGACACGATATCAAGGAAGGTTGACCAGGAGGGAAATCTGCGCACAACAAGGTTGTTGAAGAAGTCAGGAAAGTTGCCCACATGGGTCAAGCCATTTCTGAGAGGAATAACTGAGACGTGGATAATCGAAGTTTCCGTAGTTAACCCCACTAACTCCACGATGAAGACTTACACCAGGAACCTAGATCATACCGGAATCATGAAGGTGGAAGAGTACACTACCTATCAGTTTGACAGTGCTACAAGCAGTACGATAGCAGACAGTCAGGTGAAATTCTCCAGTGGTTTCAATATGGGCATCAAATCTAAGGTGGAGGATTGGTCACGAACTAAGTTTGATGAAAACGTAAAGAAAAGTAGAATGGGGATGGCATTTGTCATCCAGAGACTCGAAGAGGCAAGGAACCCTCAGTTTTAATGTTACCATTCAAGGATTTTTAAAAGATGTTACTTAGGCGAGCAACATTGAGAAATAAGTGCGATTCGCATTTAGTCATCTTTTTGAAGATTGTAAATAGACGTTGATTCAACAGAACTTATTGTACGTGCATACCTAATTATTTATTTATAACAGTCGCTCTGCTAAACTATATAACAAATGTCACTAATTTTGGTATTATAGTCACCACTGTGTCATATTAGACGAACACACCTCTTTTTGAACATTTTCCAGATTTTTTTTTTCAACTAGGTAGGTCAGAAATGCACATCAAGGAATTAAAACTGACTTGCTATCATTGATTTGAACTTTAATTCGCAAATTTGTCTACTATCTTATTAGTTTTTTGGAAGTATTATATTTTAAACAAAAACACCAAAAAAAAATTTAAAAAACATAATTCCAATGTCTTGGGACGACGAAGCTATCAATGGTTCTATGGGTAATGATGATGTCGTTTTGATGGACTCATGGGATGCTGAACTTGGTGATGATGAACCAGTCATGCAATCTTGGGATGCAGAAGAGGAAGAAAAGAAGCCTGCTCCTAAAGCCAAAAAGGAACAACCAAAAAAGGCTAAAAAAACCAAAGAGACCTCCACTGACAAAGTTTTATTGGATATTGACACATTGGACGAGAAGACACGTAAAGAACTAATCAAGAAGGCCGAAATGGAGTCTGATCTAAACAATGCTGCTGACCTTTTTGCTGGCTTAGGTGTTGCCGAGGAACATCCAAGAGCACGTGCTTTACAGAAGGAACAAGAGGAACAAGCTCTAAAGAGACCCGCCTTCACAAAGGATACACCTATCGAAACCCATCCTTTGTTTAATGCAGAAACAAAGAGGGAGTACCAAGATTTAAGAAAGGCCTTATCTGCTGCTATTACACCCATGAACAAGAAATCACCACTGAACTACTCTTCGTCATTAGCCATTGATTTAATCAGAGATGTAGCAAAACCAATGTCTATCGAATCTATTAGACAGACTGTCGCTACTTTGAACGTTTTGATCAAAGACAAGGAAAGAGAAGAAAGACAAGCTCGTTTGGCCCGTGTGAGAGGCGGTACTGCCACTGGTGGTGCCGGTAAGAAAAAGGTCAAAGGAAAAACCAATTTGGGTGGTGCGTTCAAGAAAGATCAAGACTTCGACCTAGATGGCCCCGACGATTTTGAATTCGGTGATGACGACTTCATGTAATTCGCTTTTTTCCTTGCTATGATAAACTTCTCCGTCTCATTTTATTCATGAAAGAAAGTGAAGCTCGGTGCGTCGTAAAGCTTTAGATATCACCATATTACAATTGTTCCTCATCGTGAATATCTATATACCCATATCTATCCATAGACGTTTCGCCCATATATAGAAATATATATGCAGAAGGAGAAATACAATGTGTTTACACCGTTATCTGTCCTTTTGTTAATTACTTCCTCTCGCTGCTGCTGCTACTTCTTGGAATATTTAGATTACTGTAGAAATTATTATACACACATATATATATATATGTGTGCGTGTATTTACGTATATACGAATATCAGTGTGCTAGTGTGTAGGTGTTTCATCATTAACGTGCTCAATTTTTTTCCGCCTTTTTATAATTTCAATATAGTTATATGGAATGTAACCAATATTACCATTCTTAGTCCTCACTTTCCACCAATCAGAATCCCTACCGACAGGGTCTTTCTTACTTAAAATGGCCATCAAGTCGCCTTTTTTTAAAGCAACTTCCATCTCTGGATTTTCTGGAACAAAATCGTACAATGCCCTAGCGAATTCTAACTTCGAAGGATCAATACACTCGCCATCATTTTCTCGCGATGCCTGTATAGCACCAGAGGTCTGTATTTTAGCAATGAATTTGTTTAGTAAGTACGGGAAACCAAATACTGCCATCAGAAAAAAAATTAGTGGCTTCCATGATATTTTCCTCCTCGTTGATTTTCTATTTGAGGAGATTGAAGCACTGTCATTAAACTTATAAAAATCTTCAATTAGTTTATTCTCACTTCCTTCGGATCCTGCAATATTTCTAGGTGGTATTCCTAGTCTACCCTTAGTGGCTCGATAGAGCACTTTTTTAAGGAACTTCATTATAGCAAATATACCAAAAAATGAACCTAACATTTCCTTTAAATTACCGAACTGTTCTGCCACTGATACCATGGTAAAGAATGAATTGTGTGTTGCCATGTAGGTGGATTCCAGCATCTGTGCAAATCCTGTAACAGCTCCTATCAGACTTTCTATTAATTGAAAGGTAGCCTTTGTGGATTCGCCTAGCCCACCACCGTTATTCATTCCATATCCTGCTCCTGTACCGTATCCTCCCCCATAAAAGGATCCGTAATTGTTACCATAGTACGACCCTCCATATCCGTATCTCCCTATGCTATTTCCGTACATAGAGTTTATACCATACGGATTGCTATCATAAGGCATGCCATAGTTACTATTGCCGTATATAGCAGGTATTGTATTCGGTTCACCGTATGTACCAGAAGAGTTTAGTGCCGCAGGTCGTGGCAAAACTTCGGGAGCGGATTCATTTGAACTATTATTATTGTTTACTTCACCTTGACTCGAGTCCTGCTGATTCGAAGTCATCATCGCTCCTAATGACTGAGTATTACGCTGCGGCTCATCTAAGGGCGCGCTAGTCTCCCAGGGCTTAGGTCGTGGTGCTGTTGTAGAAGATATTGCAGACATGATTAGAATGTGTAACTGCTTTAATGCTGATAGGTATAATGTACTTTTTGGTGGATTTGCCTCTCATTTCCACATTCATTTATTTACCAACCATTTGGTATAGTATTGGCCTGGTAGGTTTCGGAAATAAAAAAATCGGCCCGTTGAAAAAAGTGTCTTTAATTAGGTGGGAAAATCACTTAGCTATTATTGTTATTTTTTATTGATTGATGTATATAAGTATAAATTGAATGAACTTGAATGCAATATATAAAGATATGTATTTATTGCCCAGTAAGATCTTGATACTGTATTATCTGTTTGGCTTCTAAAGGCGGGGTATTAATAGAAACGATAACATGATATAAATTTTTTCACAAAAAAATCCTTCGATGCTGTAAGGCCAAAACTTATGCCCACGAGCAAACCTTTCCATTCTAATAAAACCACCTCAAAGGAAAAGGATCAATAATAATGCTATTATAGGTATCGTAGAAATGTGCTCAGAGAGCTCCCGAGAGGAAGTGCCTATCTTCATTGACGTATTATGTATGTTTTTGCGAAGTAATTTACAACAATTTCAAGCCAGCGCTTTATTTTCCGTCCTTTTCTGTTTGGACAGGGAGGTTGAGTTGGAAACCTCTCCTACTCTTTCTGCTCTGCTTAGACGCTGTTGATGAAAGAGAAGAAATTGGTTCTTCATAAGCGATATTCAAATCTTCGTTTGTGGAATGATCCTCCTCAGATGATATCCCTGATGAAGAGTCAGGCTGTTCTTCAATTTTTTTCAGGTCTAAAACGGAAACACGTGCCAATCTGGTCTTAGGACATGGAATCCTTGCTGAATTCCCATCAGTTTTTGAAGTGGATGGGGCCACTACTGAGGGGGATTCAGTCAATTTCTTGAGGACTTTTTTACAATTAAAGAATTTCTTCTCCAATTGTTTCACCTTTCTCTCGATATCCCTTTGAGATTTTTGCGCGTGTATACTAGGGTCTTTCATGACTTCTAGCATAAACCTTTCTTCTATGTATCTGTTCGTGGTCATGGAGTGAACTAGCTTTTCATTTTGTAGCTTTAGTTCTGTAATTTCAAGTTCCAGCTGTTTAATTTTTATATCTAAATTCGATTTGTCACGACTATTGACTTCCTCGGTACTGGTCATAGATGGCATATGCATTGAGATGTGTTGCTGTCCGTCGTACCACTCTGGTTCATAGTCAGTGGACGTAGAAGAGATAAAACTATATCTATTGTTACTGTTATTATTTTTGAGGCCATATTGGACAAATCCATTTTTATCGGTAGGTAAAGCGTCCAAGTTTAAATCTTTAGGCATTTCGTTTATTTCAGTTTGTGAGCACTGAGTGGAACCGTTAGAGATAACCCTATTTCCCTTGTCTTCAGCTTTGGGCATTTCATGACTAACTGTATCCTCAAAAGGAGTTACAGAAACAGGTGTGCATAAAAGACCTGAACTTTCGGCATTTTTTTGGTTAATTGTCTCTTCTGTAAAGTCCTTGATATCATGTGGTGATGGTTTTCGTTCTTCTTTTTGCACTTGAGAAATAGGTTCTGAACTGCGCAACTGCTCTAATTTGTCTTTGATAGATTGTTTAATGATGTTTTTCTCTATGCTCAACGGATCAGGATTTAGACTCTGATCTTCATTAGTAGTTGATTTTGTGGTTTTCTTGTTATTCTTCAGCAGAGCAGACAACAATGGAAGATTATTGGTCGTTTGAGATAAATACTCAGGTTTCAACATCTTTGGAGTATTATTTAGAAACTGGAATCTGATAGGTGATACTGACCTCATAGTATCGGAACCTCTTCTTTGCTTTGAGCGTCCACTTCTTGACAACTCGCTCAATTTAGAAAGTGATGTTGGATATAACAAGGAGTTACTAATAGGGCCAGTGTCCAATTTTAGTTTTGTAGGTGAGTTTAGTATACTTTGAAAAGTGCCTGCATTTTTTTGATCATCCAAACAAAATGACATTGGTGAAAGTTTCGGAGTAAGTTGTTCTGATTTCATCGTTGCAGAATTCATCTTTAAGCTGCTTTCAGTTTGGTGGTTTTCTTCCTTTATCTGCTAATCAACACGGATTTACGATAAGGTAAAATAAATCAAGAATGGTTAAGGACGACTGTATTGAAACGAAGGTAAAATAGTTGGAGTCGAAGATAACTAAGCTGTTTTAATTTCTCACACGCAGTTCCTTTCCTTTCTTATTGCTGTAAAAGAATGTCACCGTCTGAATCTGTTCTCTCTATTTATAATCAAATCAAAAAAGCAGAAATATGACAGTAATGAAGTTCCGTTTTCTAGGCTCTCTTAAGTTGAGCAACGATTCGTTGATCGTGAAAGTGCTATATAAGGGTGTCTTGAAGAAAATGATCTAGATGTATAAATTATTTCTATCTATGACAACTTGTCCTAACAGACACAAAAACTCTGTAAATGATCCAGTTTTTTCGTGAGGGAAGTTGCAAGATCAGAAATTTCAGATACTTTACATCCATGATGTTTCTGCATCAAGCTTTCTTGCCGATTGGCTAATTAAAACACTTTTGGTTTATTTCCTAAAACGAGTGTTTACTTTTTACCCATTATGGATAATTATAAACCCTACTCAGTTTAGGGCTTTACTAGTAATATAATAGGTTACATTTATTGCTGTGGCTTGAGAAAACTAACCCCTGAAAATGATAATCATAATAATATCAAAGGAAAAGAGGACTAAAAATCAATAGAAGAGTAGATCGGAAGGTCATAACTTGCCATTGGTAAAGTCATGATTGTCAAAAAGCGGTCTTGAGAAGTTCAGAAACACTGTATGCTTTGGTGAAAATATATAGCGCTTTAGAAAATGCCCATCACTAAGATCATATCAACTTCTGACGGCGAAGCGGGGTCAAAACCAAGCATCTCTTTAGTGCCCGATACGCCATCTAAACCAGAAGTTTCCCCTAGGCATCATCGTCTTTCAAAGTCGCTTTCGAAGTTCAAGCACTGGAGAGGTAGATCAAATAGTAGTTTACCAATGGGCCCGGTTGAACAGGAGAGCTTGCAGGGCAGGCTAGGTGAGGTCTACAGTGATAATGAAGATAACGGTTACAATAAGGGCAACGTGGATGACTTGGCGAAATCCAAGTACATGATGAAAAGCATTGCTGGTCTATTAACGACAGCTAGTGTGTATGCTGGGATGAATAGTGCTCAGGAAATGAATGCGTTAGTGCAAGTCGATTCTGAGGAATCTGATTCTAATGACAGTCACCAGGCAAATTTTGGTAAAAATGAAGTAAGAAGCAAAAAGGAGAGTTCTAGAACTAAAGAATGTCCAGAAATATCAAGATTAGATAAAAGAAGCCCGACCTTATTCGACTTTTCAGTAACTAGGGAAAAACTATCAAAAGACAATGTTAGTAAACTAAGACAGCGGTTTTGCTTAGACGAACAGGAACCCTTTTTGAATGATTTTCCTGCATGGTTACTTAAAGATGTGTTGGTTCAAGGCCATATTTTTATCACAATGAAACATTTTCTATTTTTTGCCTATTTACCTAAGAATCCTCGGTCGGTTAAAATGTCTGGAAACCTCAATATTAGGACAAAGCTCATTAGGTCTACCAGGTATTGGTGCGTTTTGAAAAATCATTTGTTTTCTATGTACACTTCATCGACTGAGTTGTATTTCCCTGTTCTAACTATAGATTTAAGGGATGTCCAGAAAATCGAAACACAAAAACATACTTTACACGGAAATAATACAAAAACTTTCAAGCTTTCTACAAATGAAAATTCATTTAAATTCAACGCAGATTCAGAGTTTTCCGCTAAATCATGGGTAAACGCTCTGAAAAAAGAGCAGTTTGCGGCTCAAAATTCTGAGAACAATTCGATAAGTCTAAAAATTCCATTACCAAATATCATAGAAATAGATGATCAACCTATTGTTAATAAAGCCTTGACCTTAAGATTAAGGGCTTTAGAAAGTTCACAGACCTACGCTATCGATGATTTTATGTTTGTTTTTATGGATGGGTCCGGTAGCCATGTCAAGGGCAGTCTTTGTCAACAGCTGAATAAATTACAGAAATCTGGCGTCAATACGCTTTACAACGATATTCCAGTTAAGAAAGCAAAATCAGATCATGAAAACGAAGCTCTGGCGACATCCGAGCACAAGAAAATGGAAAAATATGGTGGCAGGGATTCTAATTACTTGAATGTTCCAAATTCAGATGTACCCTCTTCAGATAATGGTAAAAGAAGTAGGTTCAGATTTAGAGAAAGAAGTAATAGTTGGTTCCGTAGAGCCAAACCTCTTGAAAATTCACAAGTTGAGGACGTAGAGGAGATATACAAAGATACGGCAGACGATATAGACTCTTCTGTGCACACCACAATTCTTGCTCATGAACAAGAGGATAATCAAGAACAAACCGTAGGTTGGAAGCCAAATCATCTCAAAAATTTCGCGGAGATGTGGGCCGCTAAACCAATACACTACCGAAATAAATTTATTAATTTTGAAAAAGATGACATCTATTTAATAAAAGAAACCGAAAAAGTGCCTGCTAATGAGCGGTTTAGGAATCATTTCAAGTTCAATAAGGAGAAGTCACTAATCAGCACTTACTATACTTATCTGAACAGAAATGTTCCCGTTTATGGGAAGATTTATGTATCCAATGATACCGTGTGTTTCAGGTCCTTGTTGCCAGGATCTAATACACAAATGGTTCTGCCGTTGATTGATGTAGAGACATGCTATAAAGAAAAGGGCTTTAGATTTGGTTATTTTGTATTGGTTATAGTGATTCACGGTCATGAGGAGCTGTTCTTTGAATTTAGTACTGAAGTCGCCAGAGATGATATTGAACGAATCCTTTTAAAGCTCTTGGATAACATCTATACAAGCAGTGGAGAAGGATCGAATATGTCAACTGCCTCTCTTAGTGATGTACAACATAATACTGATTCAGCGAAGCTAAAGCTATTTGAAGACAAAATCAATGCAGAGGGGTTTGAAGTACCGTTGATGATTGACGAGAATCCGCACTATAAAACCAACATAACACCAAACAAAAGTTATAAGTTTGGGCTATTAACAATTGGTTCAAGAGGCGATGTTCAACCATACATTGCCTTGGGCAAAGGTTTGATCAAGGAAGGCCATCAAGTTGTAATAATTACACATTCGGAATTTCGAGACTTCGTCGAAAGTCATGGAATTCAATTTGAAGAAATTGCTGGTAACCCAGTAGAGCTAATGTCCTTGATGGTAGAGAATGAATCCATGAACGTTAGAATGCTCAGAGAGGCATCAAGTAAATTCAGAGGATGGATCGATGCCCTTTTACAGACATCTTGGGAGGTTTGTAATAGAAGAAAGTTTGATATTTTGATTGAATCGCCATCCGCAATGGTTGGTATTCATATTACTGAAGCATTACAAATTCCTTATTTTCGAGCATTTACCATGCCATGGACAAGAACAAGAGCATATCCGCATGCTTTTATCGTACCAGATCAAAAGAGGGGCGGTAATTACAATTACCTAACACATGTTCTTTTCGAAAATGTTTTCTGGAAGGGAATTAGCGGGCAAGTAAATAAATGGAGGGTGGAAACACTTGGGTTAGGGAAAACAAATCTTTTCCTTTTACAACAAAACAACGTTCCTTTCCTGTACAACGTTTCTCCAACCATTTTTCCACCATCAATTGACTTTAGCGAGTGGGTGAGAGTTACAGGGTATTGGTTTCTCGACGATAAAAGTACGTTTAAACCGCCACCTAATTTACAAAGCTTCATTTCCGAAGCAAGAGCAAAAGACAAAAAATTGGTTTATATCGGTTTTGGTTCAATCGTAGTCTCTAACGCCAAAGAAATGACAGAGGCTCTTGTTGAAGCTGTCGTGGAGGCAGATGTCTACTGCATTTTAAATAAAGGATGGTCAGAGAGATTGGACGATAAGGCGGCAAAGAATATAGAGGTAGATCTTCCACGAAACATACTAAATATTGAAAATATTCCCCATGATTGGTTATTCCCACAGGTTGATGCAGCAGTTCATCATGGTGGTTCCGGTACTACGGGCGCTTCATTGCGCGCTGGTTTACCCACCGTTATAAAACCTTTTTTTGGCGATCAATTCTTTTATGCCGGTAGAGTAGAAGATATTGGGGTTGGTATTGCCCTAAAGAAACTAAACGCTGAAACACTAGCAGACGCCTTAAAAGTGGTTACGAAGAACAAAGTAATGAAGGATAGAGCTGAACTAATAAAGAAGAAAATTTCCCGAGAAGATGGCATTAAAACTGCAATAAGTGCAATATATAATGAACTTGAGTATGCGAGAAGTGTTACTCTATCAAAAGTAAAAAATCCACGTAAGACTGGGGAAATGATAGATCCAACCAAACTATCATCAGCAGAAACAACAGATGAAGCATGGACGGTGATTTGAATCAAGGATCATACGTACGGTCATGGAGAATTATACATCGAATACTATAACAATGTTTACAGCATAACGAGTACGTGTGTGTCATTCAGTTCATGTCACCTGAAGTCAGATTTTTACGTTTTACATTTTTTCAAAGGAATTTTGTAGTTAGGTTTGTTTCACAAACTATTTGTGCGTTGAAAAATTGATTTAGAACATCCTTGGTATATTTTAGCTTATAATTGCGTTCGATCTAGGATAAACGGATTCCTCTGCATTTAATATTAATTGTGTAGAAGGATATATATGGAACAATGTCGTAAAAGCAGATAGGTGTAAATTACATCAGGCATCGTTAAAGTTATAGAATCTATAATATTATATTCAGCAGACATAGTAGAGAATTCATAGTCTTTCATAAACCGAAGATGGAAAGAACATTGGACTTTGGGCTAAATTTCTATACTTCTTGAGTTATACCTCTGTCCAAGTCTGCGGTTCCCTCTTTTTGTTCTTCGTCCTGTTGTTCGGCAAGCAGAGCATTTAGTTCACTGTTAGGAATGGCAATCAGATCCTGAAATGAACCAGTTTCAACAACGGACCCGTGTTTTCCTAATACAACAACCCTAGTGCTGTGTTTAATAGTCGAAAGCCTATGTGCAATTGATATTGTTGTGAGCCCCCTTTCTACACGTCTTTGAAGATTTTTAGCAACTATTTCTTCACTTTGGGAGTCAAGAGCACTGGTTGCCTCATCTAAAATAAGGACAGCAGGATCTAATAAAAATGCTCTAGCTAATGCAATTCTTTGCTTTTGACCACCAGACAGCTGTGCACCTCTTGCACCAACCGTAGTTTGCAATCCGTCCGGGAAATTGGCCAAAAATTTAGTGCAGTTAGCTTGTCCAATGGCACGTCCAATACGATCTTCCTGCTCCGCAATTTCAGGTGGAATACAATAGAGGATATTGTCTAGAATGGTCCCATTGAAAAGTAGTGGTTCTTGTTGTACATATCCTATTAGTCTTCGATACTTTCTCAGGTTGAAGCTTCTGATGTCTTCATCACCAAACTCAATCGATCCTGAATTTACATCATAATACCTGAGCAACAGAGATGCTATCGTTGATTTACCACTTCCCGATGGACCTACAGCGCAAACATGTTCCCCAGGGTTGATAGTAATATTCAAATCCTTGAAAATCTGGTGTTTGGGCCGAGTTGGATAAGTGAATGACACATTTTTGAAAACAATAGGTTTTTGAGCCAACGATACTGGATCTTTCCCAATAGTGGGACGAATCAACGGTTTACGGTCATTCAACTCAAAAACTCTAGCAGCAGCACCAGCACCTTTCATAAGTTCCGAGTAGAAACTTGATAAACCAAATAATGAACTTCCGGTATACACAGCGTACATCATGAAACTTGATAATTCGCCGACTGTCATTGATCCGCTTTGGATCATGCTTGTTCCGACCAATAATAGAGATAGCATTGCAGTGTTACCAACTAGCCCGGTACTTCCGAAGAATAAACCGGAAGTAACTGCTTCCTTCAAGCCAATATGAAATACATTTCTGACTTCCTTTGCATAACGGCGAACTTCGTTTTTTTCACCACCATATGCCTGAATTGTCCTAGTAGCATTTAGTTGTTCTTCTGCCACTTTTGTTAATCCACCTACCGAAGTTTGTAATTGTCTTGATAGATTTCGTATCTTCCTACCATATATTAGTGCCATAGCACCTAAAGGAGGGGCTAAAACCATCATAACACAGGTTAATTTCCAAGAGAGGAAGCTCATCATGCCAAAACCGACAAAACCTTGAATAATTGCTCTTGTTCCATCAGAGACGTTCTGTGTAACAGATTTAGCGACTATAGATGCATCAGATGATAATCTCGAGATCAAATCCCCAACACGATTAGTATCTAAAAATGTGGCATCTTGATCTAATGCGGCTTTCATGGTTCTTGTTCTTAATCTTGCAACTAACCGTTCACCAGTGACCTTTAAAATGATAATTCTGCTTGCATTAGCAACTGCACCAATTATAAACACTAATCCCAAAGCCGTAAAGAATTGCCTCTTGGTTAAACCGTATAGCTTATTGCTTTTTGCTTTTTCTTCCTTTTCTTCGTCCTCAGTTTCAGAAGCCAGGTCTAGTAATTTACCTATAACGGAAGGCACAGCCATACTAACTGAACTCGAAATGAGAATTAAAAGAAGGGCAAGTCCAATGTATTTGGATTCTGGTTTGGACAACACGAACAGTCGTTTGATGTCCTTAAATCCTGAAGATTTTGAGTTCGCATCGGATAATTTTAAAGTTGGTTTTGTGAATGTTTTTCCTTCTGAAACACTTGATTGTAATCGAATTGACTGGGACAAAAATTGCTTTCTATATGGAATAATCAAAGTTAACCCCATATTTTGGTATGTGGGAGGTTTAAACAGTGTCTTTGTTGAATATAATGCGCTTGCCGATGTGAATTGACTTCGCAACAATTTTGGACCATTACAAAGACGAATCATTCTAATTATCATTGGAGGCCTTCCTCTTTTAGTAGTCTAATGTATTGATGCTAATACGTTTCTCATGTAAGTGCAACCGTTTGGTTAGTTAAGTTCCCAGTTACATGCTTACTGAATGCAGAAATCCCAACATACATGCAAAGCATTTATGATTCTGTAGCCTCGGCTTGATGCGCCTAAACGAAACGAGGCGACGGCGACAGCGATGCCTATTACTTGAGAGTCGTCTGACTCAAAGGAACCAAGTTTAGAATGGATAAACAGAGGTATTTTAATAGTCCTGTTAAAAAATAATACATTTATGGAAAATATTTATATAATATATTGAGTTAAAAAGTATGAAAGAACTGAACTAGTTAGAATATGGGTTGGTTGATGTGCTATTGGAAGGCATGAACTGAGAAAACCCGCCTTGTAAAGAACGTGGCTTTGAGTGGTTACTGGTGTTTATATGGAGGTTAGGACGCACATTCCGGATGTTAGGCTGTGTTTGTGATACTGGAGGTCTATTGTTCATTGGTGCCTTATTATTCATATATCTCATGTTTTGAGGTTGCTGAGATGGACGGAGTGAATTTTGATTATTAACATTTCCATAAGCATCGTTACTAGAAGAAAGTGGTTGCATTTGTTGCTCTTGGGCTGTCGGAAACCGATTTCGTGGAGATTGAAAGGTATCCGTTGATGAGTTATTACCTTGGTTTATTGGCTGCATGGTCAATGGACCTGTTCTTATTTTCCCCAATGAGCGACCAGAGGGATATGGTACTCGAGGTTGTGAAGTATTGGCTGAAGAATTTCTGTAAGCAAATGATGAAGATTGAGGCCCTGTCGCATGAAGAGGCTGGAATTGTAGGGGATTGTTTATTTGGTCGCCACTGATGTTGGTTTTATTTTGATAGTTACCTCCATTGGAAGTAAACTGGTTTAAGTTTGTAAATAAAGAAGAATGCGGAATCTTCTCATTTTTCTCACCAATAGGAAAATTTTCAGACACCATTAAATTTGTCTGCGTATTGCTGTAATTACTGGACGCTGCATCTTGGTTATCTGAAAAGTCAAATTCATCCGTAGTGTATCTACTTTCTGTCTCGAGCATTTGGTTCTGTTCCATATAGTCTGGATCAAATACGTTCTCCTCTCCAAAATTTGGCCCCTGTGGTTCTTCGTGTAGGTTGAGAGATGAATTGTTATTAATATCTAAGTTTAAATCAGTTGATAAAGATCTGTCCTCCGGCCTAGCATTAAAAGCGTCTGGAGAGATATTACCCACTCCCATATTGCTGATCTTTTGAGATAACTCTTCAAACTCTCTTAAAGATCCCAGATCTTCGTTATTGGAACGTCTATTACCCTCTACTTTCAAAGGTGATGATAGAGATGTATTGATTGTACTCTTAGACTCTCTAACGTTGCCTATTTCAAATGTCTTACTTTCGGTGGATGTTCCTACATATCTCTCATAAGGACTTCTAGTTTCGTTTTCTATGCGATCCTTAATTTCCAACGTTTGTGGTTTGGGGTTTGGATTCGCCTCAGATTCTCCAAAAGGAGATGTAGAGTATTTATCGTAGAGGGCAGATAGTTCCGCTGCGTTATATGAAGGAATATGCTTACCTTGTGACGTTATAGAAAAATTCTTAGCGGAGTTCGCTGCAACGTCATCCACGTCTTTCAAGTTTGAATCAGTAATTTCAAGCTTTAAACTTGGTGTGATGCTTCTCTCTGCATTTTCTTGGTTAAACATTCCCGATGTCATCGGGGTGGTAAAGGTATCTTTGAAGGTGGAGGTAACGCTAGACTGCGCTGACACAGAATCAATGATTTTTGAATGCGTATCAGCCACTAATAATTCTGTTCGTTTGATTGAGGTGGCATGCGAATTTACAGAGGCTGGAAGCGAACTAGCATCATCGCATAATTTCAAGGTAGAATGAGATCTTATTTCAGGTTTTTGTGGGCTCTCTATTTGCTCTTCAGGAAGAGAATCGTACCCTTCAAATAATTCTATTGAACTAATTGTTGGCGACTTCATCATCCCAGATGAAGCAGATACAGATTTATTACCACATCCTTTGTAACCTTTACCTAATTTCTTTTGTAATAACTTAACAATGTTGCTTCTCCAGTCGACAGTACTCCAATGTAAGTAATTCTTGTCTTTTGTTAATGATACAACATCATCCACCTGTAAATAATATATATGCGGAAGCGTTGGCAAAGCAAACAGTAGAGAATCAGGATCAATTCTATTAGCAATTAAACCTTTTGGTCTACCGTATAGGTAGAAGGCATTCATAGCGGGAATTAAGAAACGAATGATAGTATCATAGCCGGGAACTCCTTGATGTTTCTCAGGCATAATGAAGATGTTGGTGTCCTGAGGCTCTTCACTTTTTTCAAAAGAAACAAGACCTTCTAATTTTATGATAGTGGATATGTCAATTAATATTGGTGAAGAGGGATAAACAGCATATAAAGCCCTTGCATCCACCACAGTCGTCATTACATTTGATTTTTTGGTTTTCTTGTCATTTTCATAAAAACATATTGAGCCTTTTGAATTTTTTTTCTTTTTCTTGCTAGATTGTGGGGAAATAACAGCGTAACAACGCTTCCACGGCATACCTGTTCCAAATCTCACGCTAACCCAGTCTTCATAGGTGAATTTCGTATCTGCCATAACAACTTTAATATCGCCAAGCTTAACCCCCCTACTCGAGAGAAAGGAGCCTGTGTACGCTTCCTGTAATGCGGTAAACTCGAACAGACTAAGCCTAATAGCTGCGTCCCAAGTTTTGAAGGCTTTCGAATCCTTGAATTTTAAGAAATATCTGTTTTTCAAAGTTGTGGAAACAACGAGAACGTTGTCTAGATCTTTTTTTGTGTTTTTGTCATTTTCTGTACTAAGTATATGATCGTTAGAATTCAAGTTCCTTACTGAAGCGTCTGTGAAGTTAATGAAAGTAGGTCTTGATGCGACTTTCTTCAGAGTTGATGCCTCTTTATTAGCCCTCGAATTTGACAGTTCCTTCGCATTCCATAAGGCCAACTGGGTTCCCAACAATACACCATAGCATTCTTCCCATTGACGCGCAGCAGGTGTACCATCCGTTTTCAGATCGTGTAATATCAAGAATATACCATAATGGTATCTCCTATGAGCCTGTGCAGAGAGTAAAGTAATGATTGGCACTAATTCTGGAGAGATATCGCCATTAACAGAATGTTCCTGTGGAAGATCTAACGTGGGGCTCCCAGGAGTAGATATTGAGCTACTAAAGAGTCTTGAGGCAGATGCTGATAAACTCCGAAGCCCTTGGTCAAATTTAGGAGAGTTCGGAGTCGATGGACTGTCATCATTCTTGAAAACTTTTGGGGGAGCAGGCAACTTTGGGGACTTCACACCAGAAAAAATCCTTTTCATTTCTTATTGTATCCTTTTAGTGTCCTTCCAGGTATGTTTTTTTTTTAGCCACACTTTAGTATCGTAAGTCTAGCTTTCTTTGGGTTTCCGTTTTATGAATATTGTTTAGTAAGAATAAACAAAGGCAAAGAGATCAGTGCTAGCAAGCCGCTTATACAATAGTAATGAGAAGTGAATTAGCTGTTTGATATACTCTCTGCAGTTAAGACGATTTCTTGACCTTCTTTCTCTGCCAAGAATTCTTCTGTGTTTTGTTGATATCATATTGAAATTTTGCCCACCGTTCAGGGTCCGAATTAGGTGAAATATCTGAAGACTGAGCCTCGTTCAGATGACTTCCGATCCATTATTTCGCGTGGGGGAAGAACAGAGGTGCGGTTGAAATAGCTACCAGCTTGGTTATTTCTATATAGTATGTGAACTGTTTATTATACAAAGAGCATGCTAGATGGAACTGAAGCACTACAAAATATTCCAAGCATCCTCTGCGCCGTGGCAAAACTTGGAACATGCAACTGAGGCAGACAATGGGTAATTGGACAGGCCAACTTTTTCATCGACAAATTCATCCGCAAAGTTATCTTTACCTCTTGCCATGGCACCGACAAAGACACATATACTTTCATTATCGTCTAGTTTCTCGATATAATCTTGAACACGAATAACGGGTGCGTCAAAAGATAATGTTACTTTACGACACTTGGTAGGTAGATGATCAGTTATCGGGTTCTTAATCACTTTTAGTAACTTTTCTTCAGAATTTACGGATCTAATAGAAAGCTTATGTAGTAATTGAACCATCAAACCTGAAAATCTCTTGAAAGTTCTTGGTATACGAACAGTAGGGTTGACTTCAATCAGAATGCCTCGACTTGTTTGAATGTAGACTTGCAATTTCCCAGCTTTGTTGATTGGAGAATCTAGCAATGTCAAAAGACATTGGTGGGTAATATCTGGTCTTGCTTCGCTAATGTCTCTACCCATTTTTTTCAGTAAACCTTGATGGTCATCACAGTTCAAAAGAACATATTTGTCACCACCAGGCCCATTGGATGATATCTTATGTGTCTCAAGGGATGCCATTGCTAATACCACAATCATTCGCTTGGTAATCTTGTCCTTTGATGTCAAGACAGTAGGTGCTTGTGGAACCAAAGAGGCCGGTAATGCCTTCTGATCACCACCTTTGAGGGCGTCTCTAACTCTGGAATCTTCAACCATGACCTACCGTTTTACGAATTTTCTTAGAGGCTAGATATCTGCTACCGGTTCTATTTTTGTTCTTACAATGAATGATACTGATAGAAACTCTCCAAGACATCTCTCCACAAATTCATTGAACAATAATTTTTCACTTTTTCAGGTCATCAACTACGAAAATATGAGGTTAAGTTACAATAAGCACTCCCTCTCATTATTCCAGTCAATATGAAGATTTACTATGAAAAAAAAGACGAGAACTTTGTTAACTAATTGTTTAAAAGTTTTTTTGGGGTTGGTTATTATATAAGGTCTCTAATTATTGAGTTTTCATTTAAAGAAATAAATCTTAGTATAGAAATTAAGCAGAAGCCTTAGAAGCAGAGCCGGTTTGGAAGCCGTTCTTGAATCTTCTTGAAATGTGTTTCAAGTATCTCATTCTACCAGTACCAGTAGTGTGTCTTCTCTTAGCCTTAGCGCCCCAGTTGTAAGATCTGGTTTTAGCAGCTGGATAACCACAGGAGGAACAGGTCTTCTTTTGAACATGGAAAGAACGACGACCACATCTGTTACACAAAGTGTGAGACTTATTGTGACGCTTACCGAATGAAGGAGTACCCTCTATTTAGAAGAAAACCAAATTGTCGCTCGACAATTTGATCAGACTTGTTAGTATATTTTATTTCATCTCACCGTTGCATATTTTGTGACTGTTATAACGCCCTTGGAAGTGATCTTTTTGACTCCTTTAAGTATAAACGCAACCTCTTTTTTTGCACTCATGGTGGCGAGTTTGTTCTAATGTGCCATAAGATCTTTGTTTACTGTTCTGTCTTCATATAATTATACTGGCTTCATTCATTTGTGATGATATAAATTCAGCGTACAGGTCCTCCTATTTCTCCTATTCAACAGTTAGGTTGCTTTCTTGTTGTTTTATCATGATCGTCATAAACAGGCTCACAGTTTGGTTTTCAGTGCCTTACTACATACTACCCATTTTTGTCTATATTATTTGTATGGTGCTTTTGCAAATATCTCCTATAAAAGTTAATATCATTGCAATTTAATAATACCCTCATATAGAACATTTCCCATTCTTACAGTTGCAACACTAAAGATTACGAAGCTACCAAAAGGATATCAGCTACAAGAGGAAGCGGGCTGCGCCTTCCCAGCGTTGCATCGTTTTGCCCACCATCAGCCCAGAGAAACACAAAGCGAAGTAAAATCTTTCATCCTAGGAGGAACTTGCTTGTCTGCCGAGCCGGTCAGCCTTCGTTCTTTCATTTTAGTCGAGAAAGAATTGATCTAGTACTGCTTTTCTCAATGATGTACGGATGCTATTCGATCTGAAATAATGTACTGATGTTAAGTCGGAAATCTTTCGTTATATCAAACGCCAAAACGCGAAAAAATACGCGGTAGTCCTTTCATCTTCATTTAATTTGGTTTCGTGTTTCGATGAGAATAAACAGCGGCAGTTAGAAATAAGTTAGAATTCATGAACGTTAACTCTTTTCTGCTTTTATTTATTTTTAAATTGAAGTGTAAGGATCCTCTGAACACAAGGTCCCTAAACACCTCTCAAGACACATCAAAGAATAACAATCACAAGAGGTTATGAGCTCGCAGTTCCCTTCGTCCCCATATAGGACAGTGGAGTTACACGTAAAGAATTCCTTTTCTTCACCTACTTTCAACCAGCAACCCAATTGCTCCCCTTCTAATCTTGAAAAAGCTGGTAAAGCTGCACTAGAACCTTTTGGAAATGTCGGAAAAGTTAGCTATCCAACTCCTTTTCCTTCTTCTAGTATAGGAAGGGTTTCATCTCCAGTCAGGTCAAGTAAGGTTAACGCCATTCCCTCATCCCCAGCCTTCCCTAATGAGTGGGCAGAAACGTCACCCAGGCTGTCTTCTAAGCTCTCTTCTCCTTCAAAGCACATTAAAGTCATCAACACTGAATTAGATCCCAGCAAAATTAGCAGCATTACTGTTGGGCGCAATAGTTCACAGTGTGATGTTACGCTCTCTAAGAATAAATTTATATCCAGACTACATGCTAGTATATCTTATCTACCACAATCTGATGAAGTGAAGATCCACTGCTTCAGTATGAACGGATTGATTGTTATTTGCCCTAAGAAGTTTGATTGCTATCTATTGAGAGATGCAATGGACAATAACAATAAAGCCTATAGGCTTGCTCCCAGGTTTTCTCGCCAAATTTGTGTTAAGGAGATTCAAGAAGAGAGAGAATCTATTAATTTTACTTTGGAAGAAGGTGATACAGTTTATATGCCATATTGTAAGGGCATCATGTTAGATTTTAGGCAAGTTTTACTTCGCATATCGTTGAAAGAGGAAAAACCTTCGTCAGAGTTTACAAGACCAGAAAAAACAGTTGAGGGTAATTGTGAGACGAAACATATGGGAGGTATAAGGAAGCATCCATTGATATTCACTGAAAGTTCGTTCGACAGACCCAAGAAAGTGCTAAAGGATACTAACAAATTCTCGAATGATAATGATTCTTGTGTTGCAGAAAGGATGCTGAACCATTTCTTACACTCTAAATCGTCTCCACTTTCGTCAGTGTCTTCTGCTGATCAAGGTGAACAGAACATAGCACAGAATTTATTACCATACGACAGAGTCCCCATGATCATGAAAAAACCAAAGGTGAACAAGAGGGTTTTACCCTCAAGGCCAAAAAAATCAGTGAAAGAGAATTTGGAAGAATTATCCCGAAGAAATGTTGATGTCGAACATTTACAACATATTTTGACTAACCACTTAGCTTTTGCAAACGTTCAACAGACGCCATTATTTCAGTTACAACAGGTGAATTCACAAATATCGGGATTATCAAGAGATGAATTACGTTCGATTTTGAGCGACGCGAAATGTGTCGGAGTCATTTATCGTCACGGTAAGGACGCCGCTGGTAAACCATTAGACGAAGAGTATTTTTATGACTTAGAAAACGATGATGATTACGAAAGAAGAAACTTGGTAAGTTCCTTGAAAGGTGGTAGAACCGGGTTAAGGTCTTGCAGAAGAACACATAAGCAGTACTTTTGGAAGAAGCCAACGAAATAAAACAATCCGTTCTATTGAAGTCCATCTCAAGGAAAAAATTAAGGCAATTTTGCCTGAGTACGTAAATTTTGTAAGAATACGGTTATGTAGTAAAAATAAAGCAACAAATCAAAAAAGACCTTAGATAATGATATCTCAGGTCTCACGAAGCATGCTTTCTAAGAAAATCCTGCATTTCGTCGGTGTCGATATCCTGCGGGTCTTCGGAAGATATGGCCTGTAACAATCCATCAAGCATATCGTCGACCTTGTTTTCGTCAATCTTCAAACATAAAGACAACACTCTCCTGAACTTATTTTCCAATTCCGATTGTTTGGTACTGATTGTGTGTAAAACATTATTTAGGTGTTTATCGTTCCTTTTGTATGCATTTATTCTTGCTTTTAGTAGAACAGTTGGTGGAAGCATCGAATTGATTTTTTCTACTGGCATTTGATTTCGTATTTGTTCAATTATTTGGTCTTTTGGCTCCGATTCTAGTAGTTTGGAAATATCACCTTCATAATCCCTTTGCAACTTATCCTCCAAAAAATCTGAAATGAACTCGACTTTAAATGGCTCATCTGCATCATATTCACTGGAGTCCCAGTCAATAGCTGAACTTTCATCCGCTACAATTCCCAACTTTTTGCTCTCTTCTCTAAAACTTGCCTCTTCTTCTTCTATGCCTGCTTTCAGATTGGTCAATTGTTCTTGCATTAATGAATATTCGTCCTTCAACTGTTTGACATTTGCTAACTGGTCTCTTGAATTAGCTAACTCTTCTCGCTGTTTGTTTAGTTCCTTATGAAGAATTTTTAGCTTCTCATCGTATTGCATTGTCTCGCTTTCGTAATCTTTCGAAATGGAGTTCAGTAAACTTTGAACATCATTAATTAGGGAAGTCGTCTCAGGGGGATTTTTCAATATTTGAGGCCTTATTTTTGGGGGGTTTCCGTTAAGTTGATCTTCAGAATCTCCCTTAGTGGTCAACTTCGAGTTTTCGTCACCGTCGTTACTATTTTGTAATTTTGAAGTACCAGCCCCAAAATCTACGGGTCTTAAACCTGACTTATTAGCAATAAATGGGTCTGCACCGTAATCTAATAGGGCGTCTACTATTGAAATGTTTCCCAATCTTGCTGCAATGTTCAAGCAAGTATCGCCATTAGAGTCCTGTGCATTGAGCATATTTGTTATTATCCATTTCAGGTCTAGATTTTCTAGTATTGAATCCCGTTTCTCATCGTTTTCATCATCTACTTTACCTCCTCTACCACTACTACCAATTTGAATGGGCCTATTTTGTTTTTTAACAATCCATCCCATCAAAATATCTAAATAGTACTTGGCAGCAGAGGAACAACCAGTCATACCAGACGTAATAATGATATGATGCAGAATTGTTCTATTCATTGAATCCTCCAAGATTAAGCATGGATATAGATAATCTAGGAGTGCCTCAAAAGTTCCTGAATCGTAGTTGTTAACTGATTTGACAGCTTTCACTAGACACGACTCTCCAGTATTATCCCCATATAATCTGTTTGAACCATGCTTAACCAGGTTTTTCACTAATTCGAGATTAGCTATTGAAGTCAGCCAATGCAAGGGTGTGTTTCCATGTTCATCGACGGGAATATTAAGATTTAATTGAGTGTTAGGAAAGGCGTTGTTAACCTCTTGAAAAACAGTATCAAACGACACGTGCTGTTGTTTTTGGTTCGAGTTCTCCTCCTCCAAATTTCTGGTATTATTGTCATTATTCAGGGATGTGCGCACTTCTTGAATTTCCGGGAATAACAAACGTTGCAAAAATGCCTCCAGTTTCATCTTCTGTTCATTATCGTTTACAATCGGAGAAGGCAATGTTTTCATAATTTTCAATGGAGTGTTCAAAAATTCAGAAGTAAGGTCATGAGTGAACGTAATTATTGGCTTGGCCGTGCTTCCGTTTTTATCAGTGTTGTCGCTACTCTCGCTAACATTGGCGGAGCCTTTATTTTTATTGTTGGTCTTGGCTCTGGCAGTATTCGGAGTTGAATCATTTTCCGGATCTATCGCAGAGGTGTCAATTTTCAACTTCTTCAAGGGAGAGCCTAGTTCTCTATGAGTATCTGAATCTGCATCAACATTTTGTAAATCGTTAACCCTCTTAGAGTTGATACTGTTGGTAGAGTTTTCACTTTTGATGTTGTTTTCTCTTTCTTTTGAATGGCCAGGATCGTCCTCTTCATCTTGATCTGTTTCAGGCTCCTCAAACTCAAATGCGTCCTGAAACAGACCAAATAAATTCAACATGTTTAATAATTGTAAGCATTTTTCCAATTCTATCCATAGCTCACCTTGACTGTCGGTAGTCACATCAATCCCATAATGTGCCAGCAATTTATTCCTGTCCTCATCAGTTGGGAAATTATCAGGGTTAGTCACGTTAATGTTCCCCGTGTCATGGTATTGTTGCAAAATGGGTAGAAAATGCTTCAGGAGGAAACGGCCAGTCTCAGAGTCCCTAGTTAGTGTCAAGGGAATCTCGTTATGAGGTCCTAAGTATCGTACCACTTCTTCTAATGCCATCTTCTCGAGAAGTGTACCGTGTTCCCCTTTAATAGTAATTTTTTTGCCTTTTGCTAGTCCATTTTTGGTGTTTCTTAATCGTGGTTTTTCTTTTTTTCTGTTGTTATGAAATCGTTGGAGGATGAAACTAAAAAAGTGAGATTAGGCGAATGATGTTTTAAAAACGTGGTTTAAGTGAGAGAATAGAAAAGAGATATATCTAACTTTCCTCTTTTGCTTTGTTCGATATTCAAGTACTAGGATCTGAATTATAAGTATATTTGATGGCTAATAGCGCTACTAGGGTTATCGCTACTGCGAAAGATTTTGACAAAGTTGGATTAGGGATCATTGGATACTACCTTCAGTTATATGCAGTGGAATTGATACTGAGTGAAGTAGATCGATCGCAAGAGATGAACATGCTAGCTGCAGGGCTTCTTGACACTATTGAAACTTTTAAAGAGGAAGTTGGCGGCGAAAGTGAAGCAGAAAACAGTGACAAAAGCGTACAGGTCATGAACACGCTAATACATGACCAAGAAAAAGCCAAAATTTACATGCTTAATTTTACGATGTCGTTGTATAACGAAAAGCTAAGACAAGTGAAAGACGGGCCCTGGGATGTAACCTTAAGAAGATCGCTTTGGTGTTGCATTGACTTGTTTTCGTGTGTTCTACATCTCTGGAAGGAAAATATAAGTGAAACCAGTGTAAGTTCATTGGAAAAACGAATGAAGTACTGCAAAGTTTTTTTGAGTAAATTAGCTAAGGGAGAGTTTGGTCCTGGAGATGAGACGAAGTTAGATTATACTGATTTCGTAGATGACAGCGACGAGATTAAGGTTGAGGGAGCCGATGACCTGATGAAGGATTTGAAAAGCAATAGTGATGTTGAAGAGGACGATTTGACCTCCAGAGATCAAGTGAAACCAAATGAACATTTAGGTGAGGTACCTAAGTTTATCGATGATTCCGATAATATAAATGATGAAGAACAGACCCCCGACAAGATCGGAGATGAAATAAGACAAGAAAAGCAACCACATACGAAGAAAGAAGTGGTACCCGCCCATTCTTCTGTGTCATCTGCACCTGTGGTGTCTGCAGTGCCAGAACACAAATCATATTCAAAAGATGAGTTGGCCCAAATTATGGACAAATCCAGTAAAATAGAGCAAATCCAAAAATTTGCCAAATATGCCATAAGCGCATTAAACTACGAAGACCTTCCCACGGCTAGGGATGAGCTGACAAGGGCATTGGATCTACTGAATTCGATTTAAAGTAAGAAAAGTCTAGGTTGTTGATCCGTTGAAGGAGGTATATATTAATATTAACAGTTACGTATTTTCAAACGTTGGAATGGAAAAATAATCCTGTATAATGCAAAATAAAATTGATACAAATGAGTCGAGAAAAAGAGTCTATATCATGAACATGGGGTAATTGCGTTCCCGCACCAAATACGATATAATGTACATGTTGATTTGTGTTGAGCAAATGAAAGCATGGGATATTGAAGGCATAAAAGTTTCAAAGAGGGAACTTAAAACTTCAAAGTCTTTGGCTTTTCCCATGGGTATTCTTGATTGGTGAAGTGACCATAAGAAGCAGTTGGTAAGTAGATTGGTCTAGCCAAGTCCAATTCCTTGACCAATACACCAGGTCTCAAGTCAAAGTTCTTGCTAATGATGTCGATAATTTCTTCATCGGACTTGGTTGCGGTACCATAAGTGTCGACGTGCAAAGATAGTGGTTCAGCAATACCAATGGCATAAGAAAATTGAACTTGAACTCTCTTACATAGGCCAGCAGCGACAAGAGACTTGGCCACCCATCTGGCGGCATAAGCGGCAGAACGATCAACCTTGGAGTAGTCCTTACCAGAGAAGGCACCACCACCAACAGATGAGGCACCACCGTAAGCGTCAACAATGATCTTTCTACCAGTCAAACCAGCGTCACCTTGAGGACCACCGATGACGAATCTACCGGAAGGTTGGATGAAGTATTTGGTGTTTTCGTCCAACATGTCTCTTGGGATGACCTTCTCGATGATCTCGGATTTTAGTTGGGCTCTCAAGTCCTCGGTAGTAATCTCGTCAGCATGTTGGGCAGAAACGACGATAGTGTCGATTCTTTGTGGAACCCATCTACCGTGGTCGTCCTTGTATTCGACAGTGACTTGAGTCTTGGTGTCTGGTCTCAACCATGCCAAAGAACCATCTCTTCTGGCGTCGGCCATAGCCATGTTCAATTTGTGGGCCAAAAGAATAGTCAATGGTAAACCTTCTGGAGTTTCATCGGTAGCATAACCAAACATGATACCTTGATCACCGGCACCAATATCTTCCAAGTTCTTTTCTTCGTGCACACCTTGAGCAATGTCTGGAGATTGCTGTTCAATGGCAACAAGAACATTACAGGTCTTGTAGTCGAACCCTTTGGCAGAATCGTCGTAACCGATTTTTTGAATCGTGTCCCTGACAATTTTTTGGTAATCTAATTGTGCCTTGGTGGTAATTTCACCAAAGACCATAATCATACCGGTCTTTGCCGCGGTCTCACAAGCAACCTTAGAGTGAGGGTCCTCAGCCAAACAAGCGTCTAAAATGGCGTCAGAGACTTGATCACATATCTTATCTGGGTGACCTTCACCAACAGATTCAGAAGTAAATAAAAATGTACCGGCCATATTGTCTTTTTTTTCTTTCAAAGTAGTACTTTGGTTTTTTCTCCCTTCTTTCGAAACAAAAAAACAACTTAACAAATAATGGACAAGATTAACAGTACACAGTCTGAACCAATGCCATTAAGTACTAAATGGAGAACTTTTTACTCTTCCCTCTTTCATCAATACCAGAGTGAAAAACTACGATGAGGTTAAAATTTCCTCGAGACAAGAACCGAAAAAAGAAATGCCCGAATAGGCAAGGACGCCACCACAGTTTTTCTAAAAAAAAAAAAAATTCAACGTGTAAAATGATTATATCTATCTCATCTCCGTCTTATATCCGTTTTAACGTCTTCTTACTTGACATTATTTGAAACAATAGAGAAAATGCCAAGCGTAGTTAGTATTTAAAGTAGACATATCCCAGCACAGAATTGAGTGTGAAAGGAATTGCTTGAATAAAGCACAGTAATACAAGTACATATGTCTAGTTCCATTATTTCCCAACTAAATAAAGAGGACATCATTGAAGACAGCGTCAAGGACTTAGTATTCGACGTTCTTGGTGAACTGTCCGTTTCATACGGTGCTGCTGACGACGTCAAATTGGGTAACGCCATGGCGATGGAAGCTACGCAGAGCGCTCCCACAATCAAGTTCACACCCTTCGACAAAAGCCAATTGTCAGTTGACGATAAACTGGCTTTGTTGATGACCGACCCGGACGCGCCTTCAAGAACTGACCACAAGTGGTCAGAGGTTTGCCACTACATTGTGACGGATATTCCTGTCGAGTACGGACCTGGAGGAGACATTGCTATTTCTGGGAAGGGTACCGTGAGAAATAACTATATTGGACCCGGCCCACCCAAGAATTCCGGTTACCATAGGTACGTGTTCTTCTTGTGCAAGCAACCCAAGGAAGCGGACTCCTCTAGCTTTACCAAGGTTGAGAACATCATCTCTTGGGGGTACGGAACCCCTGGTGCAGGCGCCTATGACTATATCAAGGAGAATAATCTGCAATTAATCGGTGCTAATTACTACATGGTTGAAAATACGACCGTTGACTTTAACTATGACATGTGAGGGTTTGGCTCCGACTCGTATAAAAGGGCGCGTATACGGATAAGTGGATGAATATCACAATATAGATATACATATATAGAGATAGACACATGTATAGACATATTATATGTATGCCAAACGGTGCCGTTTTCCCGCTCGATATTTTTTTATCCCTTTGAACTTCTTCTATTTTTAAGGGATAGAGGGGCTATTTAAGGAAAACATCTTGAATCTTGTATAAAAGGGGGCAACAATAAACGCATAGCACCACTTCGTTCCTGGCAGGCGTATCCCGCACCACGATAATAATAACAACAACAGCAAATATGAACCAAGCAATAGATTTTACACAGGCAAGCGTTGACTCCTACAAAAAGCACGGCATCCTTGGAGACGTCATCCATGACACAAGCTTCCAACCCTCCGGGATACTTGCCGTAGAATACTCACCAAGTGCGCCTGTTGCCATGGGCAATACGCTGCCCACTGACAAGACGCATTCGAGGCCTCAATTCCAATTCACTTTCAATAAGCAAATGCAAACGAACATAGCACAGGCGAACGCTTACGTCCCCCAGGAGGACGATTTGTTCACACTGGTAATGACTGATCCAGACGCTCCGTCTAAAACAGACCACAAATGGTCAGAATTCTGTCATCTGGTCGAATGTGATTTAAAATTGTCAAACGAGTCAATGCATGAGACCTCTGGGACGACGGATTTTTTTGCATCTGAGTTAAATACCAAGGGTTCGAACACACTAATAGAATATATGGGACCCGCACCACCTAGAGGTTCGGGCCCACACAGATATGTATTCCTCTTATTTAAGCAACCCAAGGGTGTAGAATCATCCAAGTTCACGAAGATCAAGGATAGACCGAACTGGGGGTACGGCACCCCTGCCACTGGTGTCTACAAATGGGCTAAAGAGAACGATTTGCAGCTAGTTGCCTCCAATTTTTTCTATGCAGAAACAAAGTAGATTATATAAGAAAAAATATCCTTTTTGTTTTTGTTTTGTTCTATACTTCTTAAGTGAATCTTCCTCTCTTTTTTCTTTTTCCTTTTATTTATGTTTCTGCACGCAAATGCCTTTTCCTACTGAAAAACGTGACTGTGAAAACAACGGGAAGTTGGTGTGTGGGATCGAAGTTTAAGTTTATTAAAAGGGTGTATAAGTTTATAAATGTTTATAGTGATTATATAGTTCTGTCCTAACCAAACAGAGCCTTTACCAATTCCATATAAACGCCGATTTGGAAATCATCTAGTTTCAAGCGATTCAGTTCAGGTGCGACCACAATCCCAGTGTTGTCCATGGAATAGTGAGACATCATATCCTGATACATTTCCCACTCGAACTTGTTAGAGTCGTAAAATTTAGAATCGATCGCTAGATTGTTCGGTATAGCACAAAGCCAGATTCTTGTCTTGTAGAATTTAAACAGTTCTTTGATTAATTCTCTAAAATCATTACGCTCCTGGCAAATATAATAGAAAGTTAGCTTCTTTCTATCGAATTGGAACTCTGCGTTCAATATTTTAATGTTCAGCCCGCCACCCGAATTGTTGTTATTCAGCGATCTTAGTTTCAGTTGCGCAATATGAAGAGCTTTCAGCTCATCTTGGAACTTGTTGTGTAAATTCGTGGAAGATTCCCACGGGGTAGCGAATCTCAAGACCTGCTTTGATGGGATAATTAATTGCGTAAGCTCAATAATGTCATATAATTTGGGATTCAATTCACGAAGGATTGGTTTACCATTTGTCGTGTCGATCAGGGTCTTTATGAACTGGTTATTGGGGAAGTGTTGCTGACTGTTTGTGATTAATGAATCGAAATGAATTTTCTTTTTCAAAAAATTAATGAATAATGCCAGATTTATATCTACGACTGGTTCCACCACCAACACTAAATCCTTACCACGATCACCATCAATAATTACTAAATCTCCCCTTTTGAGTACAAGCGTGGCTGTTTGCGGTTTAGATAACAGTTCGAGCTTACCGTTTTTCAGTGATACTAACACTAAAGGTTTATAATGCAAATGCATTGAAGTGCTGTTGCTAGACTTGGCCGCTCCGGCCGAAGTATTGGAAGCATCGTTGGAGATAAATGCGTCTGACTGTGGGTTATAATTCAGATTACAATTCTTCAGAAAATTCAAGAACTCTATGATCCTGGAACTGGAGGCGGAGAAACCGTCACCGCGCAAAGTCTCCTTTACACTGTCAATAAACTTATAAACTTTATCACTAGCAAAATAATTGGACCCGCAATTAAGATACAAGTCATGGAGTTCCCTAGATGACGTCAAGTTCTTGCCGTCAACTACCACCAATCCTGTATCGTTCGCGGCGGCAGGTGGCGGATGCAAATTGACCACTGGCTGGGTGTTGCGTCTCGCATTGAAGGGTGACGGATACTGTTGGTGTTGAGTGTACTCGGAGGGGGCAGTGTACGGCATTTGCAATGATGAGTTGTTGTTGGTATATACAGGTTGCAAATACTGCGGCTGCTGAGTGGCTGCGTTGCCATGAATAAGCGTATCGGAGATATAGGAAGATCTTCTCCCAGGATCAAAAAAGCTCTTCTGCTGCTGCTGTGTATAGTATTTTTCAGAGCTGTTGTTTAGGGAAGAAAGAATATTGTTAGGCGAAGTGTTCATCACATTTAAGTAGTCTTGTTTGTATGTTTCCCTCTCCTGAGTCGGAACGCCGTTGACCTCAAATGAGAAAAGAGACAGATTGGGCCCCTTATTACTCGTACCCTTCGTGTTCTGTTTCCTACCGTCGTCTGCGAAGGCGCTAAATGAGGCTCTTTTAGTGTTCTCCTGCCCCAGAAGAGATTGCTTATCCTCTCTGAAGCCGATGTAGCCGTTGATAAAATCAACTCTAGAACGCGGGTGTGCAGCGGTGCTATTGTCGTTAAGGCCTGCCAACTTTCCCGGTAAGTCTGCGAGTGACTTGCCACTATTGTTCTTAAATAGCAACTTGTCATAGTAGTTCCTCAACTCCTGGTTGTCGGATATACTTGTGGTGCTATTGATTGAAGGCAGCTCCATGGTAGCGCCTTATTTCTATCTTTATTTCCTTGTCTATGTGTCTATATACTCTACTGATTTACTGTTCAATACGCTCCCTTCTCTGCCATTGTTCTTTTATTCTTTATATACTATGCCAGCGATCCCCGCGTGTCCTGCCCCTGAAACGCCGGCGCAAGACCCCCTTGGGCGTGGGGAAGGGGCCAGGGCCAACAGGCAGGCAGGCTCGAGCCTGCCCGCCTGTTGGTCTAAGTCCCTTGCTACCTGGATGATCAAGTGTGTACGCATTCCTACATAAGTGTGACTTGCCCTATATCTCTTCAGATGCTGTCCTTCGATACGCCTAACAATGCAGCCAGCGCCAGCGATGCGGGAACAATGGCGCACCAAGGTAACGTAATTTTCAACTGTACAGAAGCTCTGTTGTACACTGAGTGGCTGTTGGGCACCCAAACCAACCGGACATAGCAGTGGTCAGAGTATACTTGTGTCTTTGGCTTTATTCTTGTTACAGGACCTTCTATGTATGGAAAAAATGAAGGTGCGCTTTTCTTCTGTGGCATGGTGTGAAGATCCGATGGTAGCGCCACGTGAATCCATACGACTCCCGTTGGCAAAAGTACAGGTTGATTGCTAACGCCTGGCTACTTTCCTATGATACAAAATTTACTTTTAATAGACTAGCCTCACGTCTCTTGAGAGGTTTCTCGTGTATGTTTGCGACTTTTGCTGCTTCAACAATTGAACCTGTTTTTGGTTTCTCTTTTTGCTTTTCTCGTTTCGTGTTGTCATGGCGATTTGGGAAAAAGTTGAAAAAAAAAAATAGTATTAAGTGTAATCACCAAGGAAACGCAACAAACAAAAAACGGTCCGCAACAGAATACCTGTCAGGCGCTGCATATTCTCCCCCATTATTGTTCTGTTCAACGCTCTGTGTTTCGTTTGTCTATGTCTGATAATAATAAGATTGAACCTACTCGTCGAGGCTCGAACGATAATAGCAACGGTCCTTGCAACGGATCTTCAACAAACAGCAACCGGTATAGCTTAAGCGCTCCCAAGTACAGCAGACAACCACCTTCAGCGTCACATACGTATCTGCCTCCAATGGCAGTGAATATCCCGCCTATAGCCACCAAATCTTCGTCAATATACAGTCTTCTACATCAAAGTTCCTCTAGCTCGGAAATACCAAACCCAATATTACCGCCTCTTATTGGTGGCGGCTCCAACACTCACAATAATTCTCCCGCACCTGCACATCCCCCTTCTCAGCCCGCAGCACAACGACACTCTGCTGCGTACTCGATGTATCCATCGTCTATTAGCCTGAATAGATCGAATTCCTCCGCTTACCCACTCTCATTCAAATCAGAGGAGATTTTGAACAACAACCCTCCCACCATTGCTAAGCGAACGAATACCTTCCCGTCAATTCCAAGTAATGCTAAAAAGCAGAAAACAAATCAGGAGAAGCGCATTTCCTCCATTTCAAGGAGAAACACACAAGAAATTATAGCTAAGCAAATTGCAGAAAATAACAAATCGAAAACGATCGGAGAGTATGCACAGATCGTAAAACATGCGGAAATCAAAGTCTTGAGCATGGACTCTCAAAACACGTCAAAGGCAGCCTTGCAATTAGCGGAACAAAACAGAGAAAGAGAAAGACAAGTGTTTGCGTTACTTTGGCTGATGAAAAATTGTAAGTCACAGCATGATAGTTATGTGCCAAGAGGCAAAATATTCGCTCAATATGCTTCTTCCTGCTCTCAAAACAATCTGAAGCCCTTATCTCAAGCTTCATTGGGAAAGTTGATAAGAACAGTCTTTCCTGATTTGACGACTAGGAGACTGGGCATGAGAGGTCAATCTAAATATCACTACTGCGGGTTAAAACTAGCTGCCAATGAAAGCAGCGGGTCTGTGGTCCTTAATAACAATACTAATTCTTTGTCCTTAGTACACAACAACGACCCTATATCGCCCCTATCGTCACCATCACCATCGTCGTCTTCGCCGCAGATGCCTATAGTTTTATCACCATTCCCCCTAGAAAGAAAATCTATATCTCGAACCGCGTCACCAGTTAAGCAAATCAGTAATGACAACTCTAACGAACCCGAACCCGAATCACAACAGCATAGCGAAACAACAAATAAATCAAATTCTTTATTAGCAACGACGAATAATACAGCGGGAACACTCTCGTCAGAAGAGTTGAGTTTTGACGATGATTTAATCAGTAAAGTTTTCATTTGTAAGGATAAACTATCAGATAGCTACAATACCCAAATATCATCGAGTACAGAACATCCATTGCCGTCATTGTACAAGATAGAGTTCCCAAAGATTCCCAGAAATTTACTTCCTTCAGATACTGATTTGGATGTCATATCATCCTTAGAGTCATTATATCATATCCATTGCAATTCTATTTATGAATGTATCAAATTTTTGAAGAGTGATAAAATATCAAATGCATTGTTTTTCTCAAACTCCAATTCTATTTCACCCACAATGTTTAATCTGTTCACCTCTGAGACGTTGATTGATTGGGTTACTAGGTGCGACTTAATCACCTATACTGGGTTAATTAAATTTTTCTCTCAATTCATAGTTCATTCAAATGAAATAAGCGATTCCATAATTCAAAAACTGGAAATAATGATCAAACTTTTCCCTGAGCAAGTCAATAAGGCTGTTGTAGAATTACCTAGGCCACTAATGCAAAAAAAAATATCCATCGTTAATGGATTTACCAAATTAGTTAAAAAACTAATCAAGCTATTAAAGTTCATTTTGAACTTTCTAAAAAGTTTTCCTATTTTTAAAAATGGCATGAATAATGACTGGAAAAATATTGTAAACTTGGATGATATCTTGGACATGATGGTTAATGAGGATGATACAAATTCGGAAACAAACTCAATAATGCAACGTTTACAAGGATTTTGTCAAGTTTTCGTAACGAAATTTTTGAATTCCTCTATGAGCATCAGTAATGACCCTTCGATATCCATCGAATGCAAATCATTAAATGAAATGATCAAAGACTTTTGTTTCTTCATCTCCGATCAAAGCAAATTCTCATGCTTAAAGCTAATCGATTGTAGCACAAGATTCAGAAATGCAATAATCGGTGATATCAGTTTGAAGTCAAATGAAAATTTACTATCATGGCTTTTTCTCAATAATGTCCTGGGCCAATTACAGAACTACTGTTTTGAAGTCTTAAAATTCATCAAAGGTCTAAAAGTTTAATACGCCAAGATTTTTCAAAAGAATATATAATGTTGCATACGTAAAAAAGAATACAATGAAAGAATACTACAAATCGTTGATAAAGAAATTTTACGTTATTAATATACACACTAAAAAAAATCTAATCTAATAATAGAGAAAGTTTTTTAAAAAAAGAGAAATTTGTTTAATATATAGGATGAGATAGAATGATGCAAATCATTTCTTGGATTTTTTAGATTTCTTTTCTTCGGATTCAGCGTCCTCTGATTTTCTTTTCTTCTCCTTTTTATCTTTCTTTTCCTTCTTGTCTTTCTTTTCCTTCTTGTCTTTCTTTTCCTTCTTTTCCTTCTTATCTTTCTTTTCCTTCTTTTCCTTCTTGTCATCCTCCTTTGCTTCTTCTTTTTCGGTTTCAACTTCCTTGATCAAAGAATCAGCTTCTTCTTTAGTCTTCTTGGGTTCTTCTTCAGTTTTCTTCGTTTCATGAGTACCAGATGTTGATTGCTCAGCATTGTCTAATGGAACGTACTCTTTCTTCCATTGTTCTGGTGTGTTTTCGTTAACACGGCCATATTTATCTAATTTACCATCTGCCTTCATTTGTTTCTTCTTTTGTGCAACTGGACCCAAACCCCATCTTCTTGGGTATAAGTCTCTTTCCATGATACATCTTTTTACGCTAGCAACGACACCGTGGTCACAGGAAGCTAAGTCAACAGTTGACATTTGAGCAATGGCAACAGCAATGGCTTCACCCTTAGTGGTTATCAAGACAATTTCATCATACAACTCAATACCTTCTTCATAACGCAATAAACCAGGAATCATCAATTTTGCACCATAACATACCGCATTGACAGCAGAGTCTTTCACTACAATTCTCTTATAACCGACCAATAGAGTTTCTAAAGGTTGAACAATGGATCTCAAGTAAGATTCATCTCTTGTATTATCGTAAACCCATTGGGCATCCATAACATCGTGTAAAGTAACCATGTTGTCGTTTTCAGACAAAGCACCTGATCTGACACGACGTAATTCCTGCATGTGGCCACCGACACCCAACAGCATACCTAAATGAACACATAAGGTACGCATATAAGTACCAGCTTCACAAGATGCCCAAAAGACACCAAGGTTTCTCTTATTATCGAACTCAATCAGGTTTGACTCATAAATAGTACGAACACGTAACTGTCTCTTAACGGCTGAGATTAAAGGAGGTCTTTGAAAAAGTGCACCAGTTAAATTCTCTAATGAACGTCCCAAGTCCTTTTCATCCTTCAAGGCATCATGTAATCTAACAATGCACACATACTCCTTACCGGCACCTTGTTGAGACTTAACCAATCTCGTAGCTCTATCAACACAAACGATCAAACAACCTGTAACCTTTGGGTCAAGAGTACCAGAGTGACCGGTCTTTTCACAACGTAAGATTCTTTTGATCCAAGCTACCACTTCATGTGATGATGGGTTAGAAGGTTTGTCTAAGTTAATGACACCAGAACTAATATAAGATTTCAAGTCTCTCTTTAATGGGGAACTACCAGCTGGAATAGGGGTATAGTGACCACTTCTGACCAGTAACTTGTCAAAATTCTTCAAAAGTAATGGCCATTCACTAGTGTCAGTAGAAGCACCTGCAGCTTCAGGCTTAATAACGAAATCCTCCTTTGACATTGTTTATATTGCTCCTCTGTATAGATAGTAATGATCTCCGGATGCTAATGGCTCTTAAATTAAAAGAAAATGATAAAAATGTTCAAAAACTATATCTACATTATCTTCTTCTGCTAAACATCTCATCATTTGAAAATTTTTCAGTCTCTGGTTCTTGCGAAGAGGGAAAAGAAAAAAAAGAAAAATTTTCAGTAAGGGCAGAAGATCATACTTTACGAGGGCCTAATACTAAAAGTTTTTGCTCCAAGAGAGAAGAATATATAAAATAAATAGATTGAACAGTCGCATTAGGTTAGTCTACATAGCAGCTGCCTCAAATTCATTCTTCAACCTGGATTCCACAGCGTCAATGAATTCCTCGGTAGTAACATAAGCGGACCTTTCAGTCTTACCCAAAATTAGAGCCAAATCTTTAGTCATGATTCCATCTTCTTGTACTGTATTCACAGTAGCGCTTTCCAAGATTTGGCCGAACTTGACCACATCAGGAGTATTATCAAGCTTACCTCTTTGGATGATACCTCTTGTCCACGCGAAAATAGATGCAATGGAGTTTGTCGAAGTCTCCTTTCCTTGTTGATGCTGTCTAAAATGCCTTGTTACAGTGCCGTGAGCAGCTTCGCTTTCAAAAGTTTTGCCATCTGGAGTAATCAGCACAGATGTCATTAATCCCAAAGAGCCGAACCCCTGTGCAACAATATCTGATTCTACGTCACCATCATAATTCTTCATGGCGATTATATAACCACCTTTTGATTTCAACATCTGGGCAACCATATCGTCAATTAAACGGTGTTCATACCAAATACCGAGAGATTCAAACTTTTCTTTATAACTTTCAGCGTACATGCCTTCAAAAACGTCTTTAAATTTTCCATCGTACTTCTTTAAAATAGTGTTTTTAGTAGTAGAGTATAGTGGTAACTTTCTTTCAATGGCCAATTCAAAGGAGGCCTTGGCGAACCCTTCGATGGAATCCGTGGTATTGTACATCATCATCGCAACCCCACCATGTTCTGGGTAGTCAAAGACTTTCAAGTCTACATCATGATCACCGCTCTTGGACTTGTAAACTAGTCTCAATTCACCTTCTTCAGGGACTACCACATCCGTAGCTTTGTATTGATCGCCGAAAGCATGTCTCCCGATAATAATGGGCTTCTCCCATTGAGGCACAAGCCTCGGGATCCTAGGGATAATGATAGGTTCCCTGAACACTGTGCCACCCAGAATGTTCCTGATAGTACCATTGGGAGATTTCCACATCTTTTTCAAATGAAATTCCTCGACCCTTGCCTCATCGGGCGTGATAGTAGCGCATTTTACAGCTACCCCATATTTTAAAGTAGCAGTAGCGGAATCCACAGTTACTTGATCAGCAGTCTGGTCACGATACTCTACCGAAAGGTCATAGTATTTCAAATCCACCTCCAGATAGGGCAAGACCAACTTGTCCCTGATCAAATGCCAGATTATTCTCGTTTGTTCGTCACCGTCCATTTCTACAATGGGGTTTGCTACCTTGATTTTAGTCATTGCAATTATAAATATACGTATATTTTGTTCTAGCCTCGTGCCTGAACAACGATTCTGGTAAGCATCTCAAGAGTGCAGTAAACATATATATTTGCTGAGTGGCATTTATATAGAATGCCGGAGGCTAGTTTGCTTATAACCAATTCCGATCGAGCCAATAATGTCAAGTCCGGTTTCTGATTATACTCCTTCACCCCCACTACCCATAGCTCTCTAAGGTACTAAAGAAAAACACTGTTGATTTGACTACTGCTTACTTTTTCCCTTATTTCCTTATTCGCCAAATCTCGGACAACCGGATATGGCGTCCCGGAGTTATAAGAATAAACAAAACTAGGCTCACGTGACCAGAGTGTCACCCTCTCCGGTTAACCCGGTAAGAACCCAGGGGCCCAACGCCGTCGTGAGTGACGCATCAATTGTCGCGTTAAAGTGGATAGCCGTGAAACCCTGGAATAATATTTCATTCAGAGTACGTGTTAGTTCCATGCTGTCGACAACTTCCATATCTTCATTCTCTAGATCGAACTGTAGTTTCATCTGGGTGTCCCCCGTATCCTGATCATGCAGAATGTGTGATGTAGAGTTGACCCATTGCTTCATGGGTAGATTTAGGAAATTGATGTCGTTATGGTACAGATCAATTTGTCCCCGAATGGTATCAATGCGAACTCGGTCACGCTGGTGTGTCTCATAGAAGGATAAGTCAAAAAACCCCAAGAATGTTCCTACAAGACTGAGTTTTTTGCGCCTCCCCCATCGTAATTGAAGGTCGTTAATCTGAAATTCTTGAATCAGTTCACTGGAATTGAATGTAGCGTTGGTAGTCATAGGAATATATGATATTTCCTGGAAAATGTCCTCGAGAATGTCGACAGGAATCAATGAATCATTGTCTATGCCATCTTCGATGACATGACCTCTTGCTGCAAATGTAACGGTCTCGTTCTGATTTAGGACGGCGTTGACGATTTGGCTCATTGGTGTAAGACTGTTGTGAGGACATTCTTCGTATAATAGTTCATTGGGCAGAGGACCTTCGATTTCATTCTGGAAACAGACCACGATATTATCCTTGTTATGGTACAAACCGATCGGTTCATTAAAGCAAGACAACGATGGAATCGCGATAGCAGGCTCCCCGTCACAACCCGGTAGTTTGACTTCCCAATTGATGAAAGGGATTGACGCGCCTGGCGGAAGGTGAAGCCAATCTAGCCCTTTAAGAATCGTGATTGGATTCAGTTTCATATTAGCATGAAATCCATCAGAGTCCGAATCTCTTAATGTAAAACCTTGAAGAGAAATCGCATCGATCATATTTTGAACCATTTGAAGCGGAGTTGCTGCTATTTTTTCCCAGTCAACGATATCTTTCCAATTCAAGATTTCACCATCAAGTTTTAGTAAATTAAGCCGCAAGCCAAATTTTTTCTTGAAGATAATCATGTCTAAATTTGATTTTAAATTCAACGAATCAAAATCGCCATTCCAGAATTTTTTCAACACTTTCACGATCTTCCAAATAGACGGTTTGATAAGAACTTTGAATTGCAAATCGTTAATTTTCTGGTGGGCTAGGTCAAGACAGATGGGGTCCATACCAACAACATCTCCCAGTTTATCCTTGAATATTACATCTCCGTCGAACGTGGTCACATTTTTCAAATCTATGCAAATGGTTTTAAGAACCTTCTCATTAATATATTGTATCCAGTCACGTTGGCTACTGATGGCCGAATCGTTTGCTGCTCCGGGCCATTGATTATAATCAAACCAAATTTGGGAGTGTATACTCACTTGTAGATACTTCCCCGTATCATTATTTAGATTAGATTGCATATTATCTTTCCAACCGTCAAGCCGAAACTCCACTAGTTTAAATTTTGTCACCTGAGCTAAACTTTTCTCTATCTCTTCTGTGGGCGGCACCTGTCCCCTAATATATTGAACTATCCTTACACCAAACAAACTTAGAAATGTAATACCTAGTAGGTAAATAATCAAACGCTTGATGCTCCTCCTACGATACCCAATAATCGTCTCATTTACTACATTGATTCTCACTTCATCGTTGAGAAGTTGGCTTTCTTGGGTGTTTGATCTTAACAGTGGTTGAGTTTCCAGATCGTGATTATCCACACGTGAGGGAGAGTTATTGTGCATCTGGAAATATCCGAATTAGAAACGCTTGACACGTACACAATGAAAGTCACATAAAAAGAAGACTCCTATGTCTTCCCTTGTATATTTTACTCTCTTGATCCTGAATTCCGCATTTATCTCTAAAAGAAAATTAGACTACTCCATGCCATGCGCTCTAAAAAAAGTGAAGTAAGCGATGGGGTGAAATTTTTTTCAATGCTTGCCAGTCAAATAGTAAAGGAAACAGAGGATAACCTAAAATATATACAACTGACAAGAATGCTTTATTTGATTGGGCTTGGTCTATCGTACCAATCTGATATTACAGTTCGTGGTTTGGAAGCTATCAAGAAATGTTCTAGAGTTTATTTAGAACACTACACCAGCATCTTAATGGCTGCCAGCCAAGAAGAGTTAGAAGATTATTATGGCAAGGAAATCATTTTGGCTGATAGAGAATTAGTCGAAACTGGTTCCAAGCAGATTTTGAACAACGCTGATAAGGAAGATGTCGCATTTTTGGTTGTGGGTGACCCATTTGGTGCTACCACACACACGGATTTGGTTCTTAGAGCCAAACGTGAGAAAATTCCTGTTGAAATCATCCATAATGCCTCCGTCATGAATGCTGTAGGTGCATGTGGACTGCAACTATACAATTTCGGCCAAACAGTTTCCATGGTTTTCTTCACTGATAATTGGAGACCTGACTCATGGTATGACAAAATCTGGGAAAACAGAAAAATTGGTCTTCACACTTTAGTCCTTCTGGACATTAAGGTGAAGGAACAGAGCATTGAAAATATGGCCCGTGGCAGACTAATCTACGAACCACCAAGGTACATGTCCATTTCCCAGTGTTGCGAACAGTTATTGGAAATTGAAGAAAAAAGAGGTACGAAGGCATACACTCCAGATACTCCTGCCGTTGCAATCAGCAGATTGGGTTCAAGCACCCAAAGCTTCAAGTCTGGCACTATAAGCGAGTTAGCAAATTACGACTCGGGCGAACCGTTACACTCATTGGTCATCCTCGGCAGACAATGTCATGAATTGGAGCTGGAATACTTGTTGGAGTTTACTGACAATAGAGAAAAGTTCGGGAAGGATGTGGCAAATGACCAAGAATATTTCAAGCCTGCAGCATGGGTTCCGCCACCAGAAGACAATGATGATGAGTAAAAAGCCTTCTAAAACACAGTTCACATAGCAATGAGTGATTTCTCTTTATAACGTATATTGATTGAACAAATATATTTAGTCGGGTAATATATAGAGCGAAAAGGTCGTGCGCAGAAATTAGCGATGAACGAGCAAAAGATTACGATAAAGAACTAGTCAGGAGGCCAATCGTGATATAGAAATATTAGAAGCAGATACGTACACACATACAGGAATGACACAATTAAAGTATTTGATATTAGTTTCTAGACAAGGAAAAATTAGATTAAAGAAGTGGTACACGGCGATGTCCGCTAGTGAGAAGGCGAAGATAGTGAAAGATTTGACACCTACGATTTTGGCAAGGAAGCCCAAGATGTGTAACATAATCGAGTACAGTGACCACAAAGTGGTATACAAGCGATATGCCAGTTTATTTTTCATTGTTGGAGTAACTTCTGATGTTGACAATGAACTGCTAACACTGGAAGTCATCCATCGGTTTGTCGAAACAATGGACACGTATTTCGGCAATGTCTGCGAGTTGGATATCATATTCAACTTCAATAAGGTTTACGATATCTTAAATGAGATGATTATGTGCGATGGGTCCATCGCAGAAAGCAGCAGGAAGGAAGTACTGCATCATGTCACCGTGATGGATACCATGGAGAGCAACGATAACTTAGAAAGGGTACTGAGTTAGATTGATTAGAAACAATGGAATAGGAAAGAAAAGAAAAGAAAAGAAAGGAGGGGAAAAAGCCCCCGCCATTATTACCGTATATCGCAAATGTTGTTGCCCGGACCAGGGTGCCTTTTGCGAGCATCGGCACAACGTTGATTGGTCGGGTCGGTAAAAAAGCAATGAATGTGAAAAATATAAAGATTATATAGGCGATAAAATTATCATAAAAAGCGATGTACATATTTTCGAGTTCGAGCATTAATAGACATAAGAATAGTTGATTTAATCAAAAGCTGGAAACAAAAAAGATAATAATAATTAAACGTAGACAATGAAGTTGTTCCAGAATAGTTACGATTTCAATTATCCATGGGACCAGGTAACCGCCGCTAATTGGAAAAAATACCCAAATGAAATATCTACACACGTCATCGCAGTGGATGTTTTGAGAAGAGAACTGAAAGACCAGGGTAAAGTCTTGGTTACAGAACGGTTGATCACTGTAAAACAAGGTGTTCCCAAATGGATTATGATGATGCTGGGAGGAACCAATATGAGTCATGTTAGAGAAGTTTCAGTGGTGGACTTGAATAATCAGAGCCTAACTATGAGAAGTTGTAATTTAACGATGTGTAATTTACTAAGGGTCTATGAAACTGTGACGTATAGCCCGCACCCAGACGATTATGTCAATAAGACACTTTTCCAACAGGAAGCCCAAATTACAGCATACGGATCAATCAGGAAACTATGTAATAAGATGGAAGATTGGTCTGTGCAAAGATTCTGCGAAAACGCTAAGAAAGGAAAAATGGGATTCGATGCCGTTTTACAAGTATTTAGTGAAAACTTGGAAAAACATGTTGACGACTTGAGTAATCAATTTGTTAGTAAAGTCAATGAAACTGTAGAGGACGTTAAAATATCGGCCGGGACGCTTCTTAAAGGAACCGAAAGAAGCGGCAGAACCATTCTACAGCAAAATATTGACTTATTTAGAGAAGCATACAACCACGAAAATTAGAGATACGATACAGCCTACTTAATCCCAAATGGCACCGCATATTATATATTATATTCATTCACTCACTTTGTTTTTTTGTAAATACAAAAAGTAAATAATGACAATAAAAGCCCTCTTCACAAAAGTTACTGTTCACTTAAAGTACATAAGATATTTTTAAATACATTCTACTTAAGCGTTAACCTTGTAAACGGAGTGACACTTACCACAGTACAATCTGTCCTTGTGGTTAGCCAAGAAGACACCAGCACCACAGGTTGGGTTACTACATTCTCTTCTCAACTTGGTGACCTTACCTTCAGCATCAACCTTATAGTAGGACAAGACAGCCAACTTGACCTTCTTGTGCTTGTGTCTGATCTTCTTTGGGGTAGTGTAGACCTTCTTCTTTCTCTTCTTACCACCACCTCTCAATCTCAAGACCAAGTGTAAAGTGGATTCCTTTTGGATGTTGTAGTCAGAAAGAGTTCTGCCATCTTCCAATTGCTTACCAGCAAAGATCAATCTTTGTTGGTCAGGTGGAATACCTTCTTTGTCTTGGATCTTGGACTTGACATTGTCAATAGTGTCAGAAGATTCAACTTCTAAGGTAATAGTCTTACCGGTTAAAGTCTTGACGAAAATTTGCATCTTGGCTTGTCGGCAAAATTAAAATTAACTGCTTCTTTCTTACCAAGTAATCTTGTGTTTTTTTCTGGCTAAAGAAACTATTGAGATTGAAAACATCTCGATAGGTAAACAATTCAAAATATATCATCCATCCTATAAGTTTAAATAAATGTATCAAATTTTACTCCTTTCCATTTTTCGCTTTGCCAAAGTATGCGCTATGGAAAAAAAAATGTAAGAAAAAAGTTGAAAAGGATAAAACCCAGCTCTTCCTGGATGTGTGGATGTTAAATTGCTAAAGCAGTCTCTCATTTGCTTCTTGTTTATTCAAGTCAGATATCGTATTAGATGTACTACTGGATCAAACATGTGAAGTATATTACATATGCATTAAAGCTGCGGACTGGTCTGTTCTTAAATAATTTAATCATGTACCAAATTTAACCCTTCTTATATCAAAGGTTTTGAAAGCTTATTACGTTATACTTCCGTGGAATACTATTTAAAATGTTACATATAATCAAATGACGATACACAGAACTTAAAAGTCTATTTGAAAGCATGCTAATTGTCTCACCTACGTGGAAGGGAAAGTGCTTCACTCAGCTTAGTAAGGAAAGATAATGATTACTTAGTCGAGATCATAAAGCACCCTATAAAATGCCAAGGCACTAATATACATATAAGTCAGAACGATTCCTGTAGAACATCGAACAGCACATAAGTTGGGAGGGACCCTTTTTTTTGAATTATAACATTTATTTGTCTGTGCCACCATATATGTAGGATAAAATATTCTGATATTCCGAAAAACTGGAATGTCGACAAAAAAAACAAAAAAGGGTTGGTACTAGAATAGAAGGATATAAAAGGTTGAACAAACAGGCTTTGTTGGGTCTGCTGGTGTTGCAATATGAACTCTTTATATGAGCTCGATCCAAAATGGAAGAAACTATTGAAGACAGATAATTTTCTCGGCGGGTTAACGGTAAATGAATTCGTACAAGAATTGAGTAAAGACCATCGTAATGATGTGTTAATTGACACTAACACGAAAAATCTCACCACTAACGAAAAGGATCAAGATACAATCCGAGAGGCTATTTGGAAGCAACTAGATCCAAAACCCTACATTAGAACTTTTGAATCCACCTTGAAGGAACTTAAAAACTTGAATGAAGAAACCTTAAATAAAAGACAGTACTATTGCGAACAAGTGGCTACTCAAGAGGTAATACATTCAGAGAATGTAATAAAATTATCGAAGGATTTACACACTACTTTACTCACTTTTGACAAACTAGATGATCGCTTAACGAGCGTTACTCAAGTTGTTTCGCCATTGGGTGATAAATTAGAAACAGCGATTAAGAAAAAGCAAAACTACATTCAAAGTGTAGAGCTGATTCGTAGGTATAATGACTTCTATTCTATGGGTAAATCAGAAATTGTTGAACAATTAAGGCGCTCAAAAAATTGGAAATTGAATTTAAAGTCTGTAAAATTAATGAAGCATCTACTAATATTATCATCTAAGCTGGAGACAAATTCAATACCAAAAACAATCAACACAAAGCTGGTTATTGAAAAGTACTCTGAAATGATGGAAAATGAACTGCTTGAGAATTTCAATTCGGCCTATAGAGAGAACAATTTTACTAAATTAAACGAAATCGCCATCATTCTCAACAATTTTAATGGTGGTGTTAATGTCATTCAAAGCTTTATCAACCAGCATGATTATTTCATTGATACCAAGCAGATAGATTTAGAGAATGAATTTGAAAATGTTTTCATAAAGAATGTGAAGTTTAAAGAAAGGCTCGTCGATTTTGAAAACCACGGTGTTATTGTTGAAACATCCATGCAAAATCTGATTAATGGTGTTGAAACTGTGATAAAAAATGAATCTAAAGTTGTAAAAAGAGTATTTGAAGAAAAGGCCACTCACGTGATACAGCTGTTTATTCAGAGAGTTTTTGCTCAAAAAATTGAACCCAGATTTGAAGTTTTATTGAGAAACTCTCTTTCTATTTCAAATCTGGCATATGTGAGAATATTACATGGACTTTTCACATTATTCAGTAAATTTACTAAAAGTTTAATTGATTACTTTCAGCTACTAGAAATTGACGACAGTAATCAAATTTTATCCACAACCTTAGAGCAATGCTTTGCTGATTTGTTTTCTCATTATTTATACGATAGGTCTAAATATTTTGGAATTGAAAAAAGATCTTTGGAGGCAATCTTGGTGGAAATGACATCTAAGTTCACAGTAAACTATGATAAAGAAATTAATAAAAGGATTCTATTAGAAAAGTATAAGGAGAAACTATCTACCAACGTAGATGCATTCATGCATTCCCCCAGGAGGAACACACACTCTCGCCAAGATTCAACATCAAGAAGCAAATTGTCACAGTTTAACTCCTTTTTGAAAACTCATTTAGATAAGGATCATTTAAGTCTAAACCGTACAAATACTTTAAGCGAATCCCTTACCAACAGCTCTTCCTCTACACAATATGATGTAGCACACAGCTCTACAAATTTGATGAATACAAATGGTGTGATAAACGATATTGATACTAGTACAAAGAGCCCTATGAATTATTCATTGAATGATGTTGACTCCATGCTAAAGTGTGTAGTGGAATCTACTGCAAGAGTAATGGAACTAATCCCAAACAAGGCCAATCTATACATTTTAGAAATACTGAAAATAATGTTTTTAGGGATTATTGATTCCTACATGGAAATCGCATTAGAAGTTGCTTATTGGAAAGTTTGTAAAGTTGACATTAATAAAACGGCGGGTGTGGTAAACTTGAATTTTTTGAAATTGATCTCAATGAGCACAGAGATATTAGATTTGTTATCAATATCTATCAAATCAATTTTCTTACCGCTATTGAATAATTCACCTGAAATCAAAGCTGAAATTATTGAGATGACCAATTCTCAAATTCAAAAGATGGAAATACTGATCAATATTATTCTACAAGAAACCATTACAGTAATTTCAACAAAATTTTCCACAATCTTATGTAAGCAAAAAAAGAAGGATTTTGTACCAAAATCTCAAGAGCTATTAGATCAAGACACCTTACCAGCTATTGAAATAGTTGATATTTTAAACTTAATTTTTGAACAATCTTCCAAGTTTCTTAAGGGAAAAAACTTACAAACATTCTTGACTTTGATTGGGGAAGAGTTGTATAATTTATTATTGTCACATTATTCACATTTCCAAGTTAATTCCGTTGGGGGCGTTGTAGTTACAAAGGATATCATAGGTTATCAAACAGCAATAGAAGAATGGGGAGTGGCGGCTTTGATCGAAAAATTTGTTACTCTGAGAGAACTCGCAAATTTGTACACTGTTCAACCTGAATTATTAGAATCATTGACTAAAGAGGGGCATTTAGCAGATATTGGAAGGGACATCATTCAGAGCTACATTTCCAATAGAGAGGACTTCAACCATGACAGTTTCATTAATGGAGTCAAGTTAAATTTTAGATAAACGTACATAAATATTTACTTTTTTGGCAGAATTCCAACTCCAGGCGTTGTCGCATTTCCACTCATTTGCATTATTAACTTTTTCTGAGATCAATAAACAACTCAAAAGAGAAAAAGATGGAGGTGAAGGCACAATTAGAAGATTTAGATTAAATAGGATATGTCAATGTGTATAAAAAGGCAGATACCAATAATCTTTGAAAATGCACACTACTTAATTGTCAATAAACCGCCTGGCATACCTTCTCAACCGCCAGACACAAGAACGTGGGGGAGAACACATCCTGGCCTTGATCCGACCCCTCTATTAGATAGATTCAAAACCATCTATTGCTCATATAAACAGGTGGAATTATATCGGACCGTACATAGGTTAGACCACTGTGTAACTGGGGGGATGCTGATTGCAAAGACTAAGGACGCTAGTATAAAGTTCTCTAGATTTTTACAAAAAGGCGGTAATAAGGGTTATAAGTTGCTAAGAAAGTACGTTGCCATTGTCGAACGACCCAGTTGTCTTGATAAAAGATTTAATGATCAAGTTAATAATGGCTCACATTATAACTCGTTGGTTTCCCATGATGGTAGACAGATTACTAAGTTCAAGTTGATAGACGAACAATGTATTGTTTTACAATTGGTAACAGGAAAAAAGCACCAGATTCGGCAGCATCTCTCTCAAATTTTGAATCAACCAATATTGAATGACCAGAAATATGGTAGCACGAGTAAATTAACAACACCTTTTAAGGATCAAATAGCATTGCATTCTGCATGCATCATCACAAAAATTGGCCTGCAAACCCAGACTCATTTAATACCCATGAAATTCAATAATACTGGCAAACTTTGGTCAAGGAGATACGTCAATGAAGAAGGTGAATTCATTTCCCAAATAAAAGACGTCCTTATAGAGAACTGGGATTGAATAGATAAAACGAAAAATGATCAATCATTGAACTATTTTTAATACACATTTATAGAATGCGAATAATAAGAAGTAACACTTCCTTAGCATATTATGGCGATGAACCAATAACTTCCATTTTCCTCTTCGTAACAGGTTTATTATCCCATAGTGATTTCAAAGAGCCAATAAGACCCGCTTCTTGGCTCTCTAGTTTATATATACCAATCAATGATAGGAACGAGCCCAAGCTCAATAAATACATTGCATAATAGTGCACTTTGCCATAGACTCTTTCTGAAATATAGTCTATTATACAAGACTGAAATCCGATGTGACAATGACCTAACAGAACCAAGGAGAGAAACGTATCAATAAAAGTGGAAACGGGGCCCACAGTGACCAAGGGAACCGCAGTCAATGGAAGAACTGCAAAAGAGAGGCCGCGCTCTACAATCCAGTGGTATGAACCCTGAGTTTTATTTTCAGGTGGCATATAAGATGAATCATTCGCGGTTCCACTGACACCTCCTGGTTTCTGAGGAATTTTTGGCAAAAAAGGGATGGTAAATGGTCTAACAATTGAAAAATGAAAGCTTCTTATTCTAAATGCAGGTTTATACAATTTAGTCATCAACATCTCTGACTTCTTTAGTATTTTGCAACGCTGTGGATTCTACTAAAATACATAAATGATTTGTCCTGTTAGCCATAGAGAATATATAGGGTTTCTTCTATTCAATCGACACTAAAAATAAGGGGTACTTTTGCGTAGTGCCCTTCAAGAAACGGCTCTCAATGATAGAGCGTGTCCCTTATTATTGAAAACAGTGTTGTATTCCTTGTTTGTCAAGAGTGATCCAGATATTATGTGGTGGCTTTGATGGATTGATGATAAAGTTGCATTTGAGATAAGATCCGCTTTTGTTTTTCTTTACACATGATTTGTTCGAAAGAGAAAGCCAGAAGAGGGAAGAGAGAGCCCGCTTACTATACAATGCCCCTGTATCGATATCAGTTTACTCAACCAACCTGAGGCAAAACGAACTACTGTATTAGTTTACGTAACCGAAACGTAGCAGTCTCAATCTTCAATGTGTTGTGATCGTTAAAATATCAATTACGTATATAATGACATTTTTATCATGGCTAGACTCATCTCCTTAGTAACAAGAAATAAGCTTGTATAAGTTATAAGCAAAAGTGATACTTTGCCTCTCTATTATATTTACACCAGGGAGAAAGCAATAAGTGAGCGCAATATGTTTTCCAGAACATTATCCAAATTCCGCAATACAAGGAGGCTTTTAAGTACGGCTTCGTCGCAAATTCCAGGCACCAGAACCTCGAAATTGCCCAATGGTTTGACAATTGCCACAGAGTATATTCCCAATACATCCTCAGCTACTGTTGGAATATTTGTCGATGCTGGTTCTAGGGCAGAAAATTTAAAAAACAATGGTACAGCACATTTTCTAGAACATCTGGCCTTCAAGGGTACTCAAAATAGGTCTCAACAGGGAATTGAACTAGAAATTGAAAACATCGGATCTCATTTGAATGCTTATACGTCAAGAGAAAACACGGTCTATTATGCTAAGTCTCTAGAAGAAGATATTCCCAAAGCGGTCGACATCTTAAGTGATATCTTGACCAAATCTGTTTTGGATAGTAACGCTATTGAAAGAGAAAGAGACGTAATCATCAGGGAAAGTGAAGAAGTGGACAAGATGTATGATGAAGTTGTCTTCGATCACCTTCATGAAATTACGTACAAGGACCAGCCTTTAGGAAGGACCATTCTAGGACCTATAAAGAATATCAAATCTATAACAAGATCCGATTTGAAAGATTACATAACCAAAAACTACAAAGGTGACAGAATGGTGTTGGCCGGCGCAGGCGCTGTCGATCATGAGAGATTGGTACAATATGCTCAAAAATACTTCGGTCATGTTCCCAGATCTGATTCACCTGTACCATTGGGCTCACCAAGAGGGCCATTACCAGTGTTTTATCGAGGTGAGAAGTTCATTGAAGAGAAGACGTTACCCACTACTCATATCGCTATTGCACTGGAAGGTGTTTCATGGTCTGCCCCTGATTATTTTGTGGCTCTAGCAACACAGGCAATTGTCGGTAATTGGGATAGAGCCATTGGTACAGGCACAAACTCTCCCTCTCCATTAGCTGTAGCAGCCAGTCAAAGTGGTCCTTTAGCTAATTCATATATGTCGTTCTCCACATCATATGCTGATTCAGGTTTATGGGGAATGTACATAGTAACAGATTCTAATGAACATGACGTAAAGCTGATTGTTGATGAAATTTTGAAGGAATGGAAGAGGATAAAATCTGGTAAAATTACAGATACAGAGGTAAATAGGGCAAAAGCCCAGTTAAAGGCTGCATTGCTGCTATCATTGGATGGTTCGACAGCTATTGTGGAAGACATCGGCAGACAAGTAGTGACAACAGGTAAAAGATTATCACCAGAAGAAGTTTTTGAGCAAGTTGATAGAATAACTAAAGACGACATTGTTATGTGGGCAAATTACAGATTACAAAACAAACCAGTTTCAATGGTTGCTCTAGGAAACACATCTACAGTTCCTAAAATTTCCTATATCGAAGAAAAACTAAACGAATAAACAACCCCATCTGATTTTTCGTTCATCTTCCC